>NW_004567118.1:10790245-10790824 GCF_000260355.1 Condylura cristata | reverse complement strand
ATGAATAAATAAATAAATCTTTAAAAAATATATATATATATAAATTAAAGAAATGATTGTTCCTACCTAGGGGCTCTTGTAGTTCACCTGACAAAGTCTTTCCAGAGATTTTCTCTTGACTGGAACTTGGCTCAAATATCACTTCTTCAAAGGGACAGCTCTCCAGTTAGTCACCTTTACACACCATCTGTTTTTACTATCTGCATAACACTCATTATTGTCTACAATTGTAATGAATTTATTTGCTGATTTCTTTGCTCTTCTCTGACCATTGTAATTTACTTAAGGAGCTGAAGAGAAATGAGCTTGTTTATTCTTTTATCCCAAGGCCCAAGTCAATGTCTGTCCCATCGTAGATACTCAATAAATAGTTCATGAAAAACAAGTGATGAATCTAAATGATTACCCTTAATGAATTTAAATGATTACCTTTACTTAAATGATATATTTTTCTCTTACTCCCTCCTGGAAATAAAATTGTACCATTAAAGAAATTACTTATTTTTTCTTGAAGCAAACAATAATTGTCCATTTAAAACAAAATTAAATAACCCAATCATAGTTTCCTTTCCAGAAATC
>NW_004567118.1:10776777-10789100 GCF_000260355.1 Condylura cristata | reverse complement strand
GATCAACGAAGTACACTGCTGAGGGGAGCAGCGGGCGGGTCAGGAGAGGTCTGCCACGCCATGTGGTCACCTCCGGGGCAGGCGGGAATCGAACTCATGCAGAAGTGGCTCTAGCTTCTCAGTGCAGTGCTTTAACCCGCTGCACCACCAGGGAGGGCCCCTGCTCCCTATTCTGTCTCTGGTGGATCCTCTCAACCCCAGCACTTCTGGCCTATACCCCAATACCTGTATCAATAAATAAATCTTAAAAAAAAAATCCATATTTCTGCTCTTTATAACAAATGTTGTGAGGAAAATACATGTTCATTTTAATGCACATCTTTCTTATTTTCTTTGCCAACAGATCAATGCTTCAAATATGTGGCTTCAAAACATTTTTTAATTTCATAGAAACCTTCCTAATGCATATCTTAAGTGCTCTTGATACAGACCACAAGACTGATTCTCAAGCATCTTTGCCCAGTTTCATTCCCACATATAGTGAGGATGAATATTTACTTTTAACTTCAAGTAGTGGTAGGCTCATGACTCTTTGGAGGGATTATTTAAATGCCTAATGGATGAGTAATTTAAGAAAAGCAAATGACTGAGAGATGGGTGGGAAGAGCACAGGGGCCTATGGGTGCTTTGGTGACAGAAGAAAAGTAGAGAACACCTCTGAGGGGAGAGATCGATACTGTCCCAAAATGGACAATGATATTACAAATTTAAGGGGAAAAAATCATCTTAAAAGAATTTAAAAAAAGAAAAAAAAATTTATAGGTGGGTTCCTTTACCTCCTTCAAGGTAAGTGCCAGAAGGGATCCCAGCCTGCCCGACTGCCCTCCTTATTCCTGCTGCCCTAAGAGCCACTGTTGTTCTGAGAGCAGCAAGAAATTGGTCCGCTGCGCTTTCCTTCTCTATGGCCCTACCTGTTCTATCACAAAGTTTTGGGATCTGCCTGTAACTGGCAGCACTTTTGAAGATTTTACCTTATTATTAAATTTCACATTTCATTTCCTTGAGAATCTTGAAGAAAGGTAGAAGCCTGTGTTTAGGCTGCCAGGAAGTCAATACATTCTCCTTTCATTAAAGACCTCCTATGGAATATCTGGGCAGAGACCATTTTATTATGCATGTTTTTAACAGAAATGCCGCTTCCTGCTCCTGTTACAGAATTGTTTTGTCAACCTAGATGTCAATAAGACAAAGATTATAGTTCAAAACAAGCAGTTATTAAAAAAAAAAAGATGCACTAAAGGTTATTAAAATAGGTTGTAATGTTAATGTAAAAGGTTATTACAATAGCGACCATGTAAACATTGATGGAAATCAATAGAAGCACCTCCAGGCGTTGAACACCGAAAATGCTTATTTTGGTTACATGTTGTTTTGTTGTAAGTAATGTAACAGAACAGACCAAAGTTTCCTTACAGTGAGCAATAAACAACTAAAAGATAAGATGCTGATTCAGACATCGTTGTGATGATTACACTCTAACTCAATGATACTAAATGTGGCACTTTAAGAACAGCTCTCATCTATCACATTTTCAGATGTATCCAAGATGAAAGAAGCTTTAGATAATAACTATTTAATACCATAAGGGAAAGTGAATTGCTATTTAAAATAACAGCAAAACAATGATACTAGCATTAAAAGAGTAATGTCCACTTACAGAAATAGCTATAGAATATGTTATACTACCAGGTGCTTTACATGTATCTTATTTATTTTTCTAAGCCTGCCAGTTCAAATATTATGATCTTCATTTTGTTATGTGAGGTAACAGATACAGAGTTTAAGTAATTTGTTCAATGAAATTGGAGGATCAACTAGGGTGCTCTCTGAGACACCTCCATGGAACAATACAGAATCTTAGGAGCACTGTTTATAAGCAAGCAATTTACTGTTGTTTGACTCCAGGCTGCCTCTGTGATTCACCTACTTCCCCACACTAGAAGTAATCTGAGGAGGGCTGGATAGCTATGTTTACTATGCTGTAGAAAGCATTCTTGTTCCCTGTGATGCTGCACTGGGATCCATAGGTGGGGCTCATAAACACTTTGAAATTGGAAACAAAGTGCATATAATTGTGCCACTGAAATCTATTACCAAAAAGAAAAAAAAAAAGTTCAGACTTGTCTTCTAGATACTCCTTTAGAGCCTGGCTTTTAGATTTCAGACTCACAGAATCTTACTCTGATTTCTGAGGATATCCTGGAGTATGACATGCTAGAATGTACTTACATTAAGATGAAAGTGGGGACAATTACCAAGTGAAAATTTCAAATTGTAACTTGAAATAACCAGACAACCATAGCAAAGGAAACGAAGTAGAGGCTGAGGCAGAATTATCTACCTCGTGGTAGCAATTTTTTGTTTCTCATTATATATAGAAAAAGCTACAGCTTAACAGAAAGAAAAATGAGATGAGTTTATCTGAATTATCAAATTTAAAGCAATCTGTCATGTAATTTTAAAAGTACTGGCAAAATATGCAAACATGAGCAATTATATGTGGAAATAAAAAGACAACATTGCAACTATTTGCTAGTTTTAAATAGTAGAGTAGCTATAATCTTGTAATGGGTACAAAGTGCAGATGGAATTTTTCACTTTTCTTCCAAAGAAGTTCTGCTGAATTTCAAATATTTTCTTTGAATAATCATGTTTGACACATATAAAGATTAATGTTAGCAAGGCAATTAAAATTAATGATGGGAATTGTCCACTGGGCTAAGTCTGTGCAGGTGTTTCACCTCCACTGTTCCCATGTAGCTAAAAAGGTCGGATACATAAAATTCTGAGCTTTCACATAATACACTAGGAGTGGTTATTTTCATCTTTCCTAAAATCCACAGAATTTTTTTACACCAAGACTTCTCACAAGATTTTTGAAATATAATTTGACTTTTAAAAATGAAATAGGTTATACAAAATTAAAAAAAAAAAAGCTTCATTGCAGAACTCTTGCAGATAAGAATAAAAGCATGGTCTCCAACCCTCTATAATAGTTTTGAAGTCAAAAGTTACCTTCCAAGTATCTTTGAATGTTACCCTTTATCAAACCAAGCCATTTACTACTGGGACTCTACTCACAACTTACAATTTTGATATTAATTAACATTGAATTTTATCTGTATCTTTATATTTTTCTACTTGTATGTATTTGGTATATGGCCCCAGCATAGGGAAGATGGAGACTGGTAATTAAAAGGGTAGTGGAATGTTAGAAACCCACAATTAGACAAACAGCAGACAGACTGGTACTAAGGAAAGAGACAGAACAACAAAATAATAAAAAGGAAGGACAAACACACGAAGAGGCAAAAGCACTTGGGAGGTAGGACCAGGAAGGCAGGAAATACCCAGTCGTTTTAAGTTTTCCCCACAGAGCTCCAACATTTGGTGGGAGGCTGTGTTGAAGGTTACTTAGAGCACTGTCCTGCTTCTCTTTCTAGCTCAATGCACTATGTGGGGGTGTCCAGTAACAGATCATGAGGTTCTTTAAAAGAGGTGTTCTCTGGTCACTAGCTCTGAGAAGCTGCTTGAGCCAGCAGCTCTGAAAAAGAAGGGGACTGGTTCAGCTATTCTATGGCCCTTTAATTAATTACCTTGCTGACTGCCCCGGGTCCATTCCTGGTTTTCCCTGTCCATGATCCTGAGAAATTTTTTGCTGAAACTCGATGTTTCAACAGCCTTTGCCTTTCATCTTTATTGTGTTTTGTAGGTCTTTCTCTACTGGGGCTTAGCTTTAATTTTATTCTATCTGTTGTATACTATTCACAAATTCCTAAGTGTTGATTATACCCTTCTAAGTTTCCAGTTAACTTCTGTAGATCTAGTTTTAATATTTATTCTTCCATTTTAAAGAGACTTTTGGGGACATGCAGAGTTTAACATATTTCTTAAAGAGGTATCCTCTGTTGGAAGCTATTTTAAACATACTAAATGAAGCAAATATTTTCCCTTTACAATCAGTGTGCGAAATTTTTATCAATTTCTGATTTAACTGCAGGCAAGCCAATACATTTAACAAAATTAAACTTTCACATTTTACATTTGCTTTTGTTAAATGAATTATTTTAAAAGTTGAAAAATAAAGGAAACTTACAATCCATATCAAGCATTGCACGAACAGATTTCACAAGTTCCTTAGATTCTAGTGCCAGCATCGCTGGAATGTTACGTCCATTCCTTCCCAGGGGCGTGAGTGAAGTCTGAGAAGCTAGCACAGATCTTCTTTCACTGTGAGGGCAAGAAAATAAAGTTGAATTTAATACCCAGTAGATGACGTGTATCCTGGCTAAATCTAAATTCTTAACTAATTATGAATTTATATAAAAATGTCTTTTGGGTGAGCACTGCATTCTTTTAGTCATAAGTAAAGCAGTTCACACAAAACAGTGTTTCTGTTCTCATTTATTATATAATGAATAGGCATACTGAAAATTAGGTTGACTTCATATAGGAAGTGGAGAGAACAGATGGATGGCCTATTTCTGAAATTATTTGTTAGCTTATTTTGTGAGTACTGTGGGTTTTTTAAATATTATATTTAATAATATTATGTATCCTTTTATTTAGTTTTATAAAAAGTTCAAATTAGGGATTAATCATAACATAAGCAGATATTCACTGTTACTTGTAGTTTTAACTAATTCAATATATATACTGCTCTTGAAATTTTCTTAATCTCTAGAAGTTGTTTCTAAATCTAAAGTAGACTAGAGCAATTATATCATTTAAAAAATGCAAATGTGACCTTGAAATGAATCCATTATAATTTTATGATATAATTTAAAAAAGCAAAGCTTTACTATGCAAAGCCATCCTGCTCAAATTTTTCCTTGAACAGAGACAATTTTAAACTAATAAAAAAACCATCATTACTTACAATCCATTTTCTTAAACATGCTGCTATTAATTCACAAGAAGAAACTGAAGCATCAATTCTAAAATTCAAATATAGAAATTTATTCTATGTTCAATAATCAAAGCCAGTATTCACTATGAACAATATGGTATATTGAAAAGACTGAACAAAAATTTTACTATTATTTTAATTTTGCAAGATGTGGAACTTGCTTACTGTTGCTTTTAAAAGTTGTCCTTTTGTCAGAAATCAGTTTAAGGAAAAGGCAGGCTCTGATTTTAAATACTAATTTTTTCACCTTGATTTTTAATATCAAAATCTTCTGAATTATTATTCAAAGTCACAATGTGGCCTTGGGGGATGGGAGTTTAGGGCCACATCTATCTCATATAAGGAGAATCCTATAGCTGAGTATTTTAACATTTTTACTGAAAATAATCAGCATGGAGTTCACATAATTGTCTTCTATTGTAAGCAGCATGGCTAAAAATTAAGAATGTCAGATTCCTTCATTAGATGAAACAGAGCATTACATGCAAATGAGATTAAAAGTATTCTACAGATATTTTTCTAAATTCAAAAACTGCTATGTGGAAAGCTAAAATATAATAAGAATATATCATGTTTATTTATTAAATTGCTGCTTTCATAGTAAAGGGTAAACTTTCCTTATGTTTCTGCAAGTGCACATTGCAAGAAGTCTACGTACTATAGTATCAACTATTGTGAGGAAAAAATTGCTTTGAAAATATATGAATAGGAATCTCTCTTTTATGTTGAGACTTAACAAATGTCTTTACTGTATAACAAAAAGACCATAAACTTGCAGTTTGTAATAAATAAATCATATTAGTATGTTTGTATCTCTTATTAAGAAACTTTAAATAGGAAACAACCTGAATAATTATAAGATCAAGGTGTATTCTCCAAGTAGATTTATTTTATGTATGAATGCTGAATGATAAAAATGGAAGAAACTGATTGTATGAGCATATTTTATAAAATGTTGTTTACCATAAACAACTGGATTGAGACAGAACTTTAGCAGAATAGTGACATAAACAGATGCTTACAATTTTAAGTTAATCTCACCTTCATAGAAATCCTAAGAAGGAAAAGATAGGTGATTCTACCTCAGTTTTAGAGTATAGGTGTTCCCTACTATTCGAAAGCAGAACAACCCCATGTAACCTGTCATAAGTCAAAATTACATTGAATGAAAAAGCCATTTATTTATGTGGAAAACATTTTGAGAGTTCCCATGCACCAAAAATAAACTACTAAGTCATACCAAATAACACATAAAATCCAAAATAACATTAGCATATAGTAAAAGGAGGAAGATACAAAAAATACACAGCCTACAGAAAGTAGTTCCCCAGGGAGGAACCTGATGGTGCCACTCTCTCCCCTCCCTTACCTCACCCCACACCTCCTAACCACAACTGAATATTATTTCTGCTTTTTATCTTTTGTTGTAAGAGCAAAAATCCTCGGAATATCATTTGGTTAGCATGGTCAGGTACTAATATGAGTCTCTCACAGAAGTGAAGTAGCAAAATAAAAGCTTTTGGGGGAAAGAAAATGGGGAGGACACTTACACTATGTTGCAATGGCTGGCTGCTCATTCGCATAGATGGGCTCAAAAGCCAAATGTCCCATCTACTTCCATGAGACATTACAGAATGGCGTCCTGGGCCTCCCTGGTAGTGCAAGGAGTTAAATCTCAGCACTATGAAGCCCACCAGGGAGGTGACTGCATGAAGCAGCAGACCTTTCTTGTCTTGCCCACTGCTCCCCTCAGCAGTATATTTCAGTCAAATCCACCTACTCAACTCCCTATTCTGTTTCTCATGAATCCTCTCACTTCTCATCTCCCTCTGCACCTCTGGCCTATACCCCAGCTCTTGTATGCATAAATAAATTAAATAACTCTTTAAAAAATTTAAAGAATGACATCCAATAGGAGCTATACAGCACCTTAAAGCTATGTAAGAGACTTCAGTATTTTAGTTACAATTACCAGATGAAAATGTAAATGATCATACTCTGCAGAACAGGCTTAAAGAATCTTACCTTAAATTTGATAAAGGAGCCGAACTATCAGAAAATACTTCTTGAATATCCTAGTGAAAATCAAGATAGTGAAGGAGATATGTAAGTTTGATGATTTTCTAAAATGCTTTTTGTTAATAAATATTTAACATCTCCCCATTGAACAAAATGCAGTTTCTATTATATAGAGGATAAATTAATTTTATTTAGAAATATACTATCTATTGAAACTAAGTGTGCATACTTATGTTTGCATAGTATCAAACCTTTTAGAAAAACTTCATTAAAACATAATATATATTTGGTATCATATACATCAGTTATTTTTCTTAATCTGTATTTTCATTTTCTAGATCACTTGGAATCTTTGTCAGCTTTGAGCCCAGAGAATGTTTTACCTGCCACCAAATTCACTGCTATTTTTTTTTTTTTGTACATCAGTCACCTATACAATTCTTAAAAATAGACAAAACATAATATTAACAGGAGACTTTACCTCTACAAAATGAAGCAGCTTTTCTGTGGATGCCTCAAAAGTTTTCCGAGCCATTTCTGATTTTCGCAATTGGCAGTCAAGTACTGTGATTCTCTTTCTTAACTCTTGAACATCTTCCTGGACAGAGACGTCACAAGAAATTTCATAAACATTTTCTCTATTGTACAATAGTGGTTCTTATTTTGTTTTAATTAATTAGTATGCAATAATACCACATCCTTTATTTTCTCTTTTACTGTACCCATCTTCTGATTTTGAGGGGCACTTTAACTAATTGAATATTTAGAAGTTAAATTAGATAGGGACACTGCAAATTTTATAATGTGCCTATAACTTTAGTGATACTTGTAGTAAAGTACAATAAAATTAGTTTATAGCATTGGGGGGGGGTGGCTAGGCAACATGATTTACCCATGCTAACAAAATCTCCAACCAAAAATACTTAAGGTATGCATAACTATATAGTAATATAGTTCATTGTAATGCTCACAGTTCAGCTTTACATTGGGGAAGTAAAGGAATTCCATGAAAACAAGCAATAGCAACACCAAGTGAATACACTAGAGTAAGAGATCACTGCAGCATAATTTACTCTTTAGGTATATGGTGATCAGTTCAATGGCCTACATTTTGGTGTTTGATCAGGAACAAATGGCAGAGAGGATAACCCTGGTGGTTGAACTAGCAAGAAACAAATTCTCAAGAGGTGAATATGAATTTAATTTTGGCTGTGGTGAGTGGGTAAAAAAAAAGTTATTCCCAAGCAATTCTTAACCACAACTCCTTCATATGCAGATCTGAGGTGATAATTTATATACTTATGTGGCCTATAAACTCTTAAGCTGAAAACTTAGTAGTTTATGTTGGCTGGAGGCTGGTAAAAATAAACACAAAACTTCTCTGGAGGGATATTTTCTGAATTCAGTTCTCATATAATAGCCACATATATCAGAGTAGCATGAAATATAGAATTATGAATGAAAGCTAACTAAAGGAAAAAATTACAGGGTGAGACTTATAATGACAGCAAACACTGGAGTGATCAGATGCATAAAATAAAGCAATTTTTAAGGTGTTTTAAAAATTAAAGAAGAAATTGAAAGGATAATATACTATCAAAACAGACCCAGGTTATAGAAAAAATTTAACCATAATTAAAGTAGACACTCTACTGGCTGATTATCCAATTAGATACAGTTGAAAAAAGAACAAGTGATTTGGAAGACAGAGGTAAAAAAAAAAACCTTCATGATGGAGTAGAAAGAGAAGCAGAAAATAGCAAAGGAGGAGAAGTTAGAGAAAAGAAGCAGAAGATTCAGCATACATCCTGTTCAAATTATAGAATAGAGACCAGAAAGAGAAGGATTACAGTCTAGGGTTTCCCAGAAATGACAAAATATATTGTTCATCAGATCAGGAAGCTCAATGACTCTTAGGCAAAATAAATAAAAATAAAGCAATGCACGACTCATCAAACTGTGGAACAGTGAAGATACAAAAATCTTAAAAATTCTAGAAAGTAACAACAGATTGCAAACAACTGACAGATTGACAGCTGATATTACAAAATTGAATAAAAACACTGGAAAAAATTAAATGTCATCTTAACATTCTAAATGTGGCAAAAATATACTTCAAAAATAGGAGTTTAATAAAGATGTTTTCAGACAAACAAAACAGAGAGTTTATTACCAATAAACCCACACCTAACAAATTTTTAAAAGATGTACTTAGGTAGGAAATAAATATTGCAAGAAGGTCTGAGATGCAAGGATGCATATTGAACCAAAAAATGGCAAATATGGTATTTTATATAAAGAAAGATTGACTGCACAAAATGAGGTGAAATAGAGTCTAATTTATGGTACTTAAAGTCAAGAAAGAAGTAAAATACTGACAAAAGAAAAATTAAATAGGAAGAGATGACTACAATTTTATTCTAAAGTACTTAAAATTTTTATAAGACATAGAAAACTAGGCTATAATTTTATACTCTAAAGTAAAAGAACGTTGCAAATTTTTAAGATAATCCTTAAAATTCAGGATATTTAATTCTAAGACAGCTGTGGGGAATAAATGGAATAGGTGAGGGAACTCAAGAGAAACCTGAATAAATTTTTAAAAAAGAGAAAAGAAATACAAAAAAAAGCTAGAAAACATGGAATAAATAAAATGAACAAAACAAGAATATGGAAGTGAAGCCAAGGACATCAGCAGATAAGAGTATAACGGAAAGCTCTTTCCAATTAAAGGTTCAAAATTAATAAGATGGGGGGGGGGAATCCAGTTACAGGTGGTTTACTATAACATACACAATTACCATATCAGGGCACTGAAAAGTTGAAAATAAAAATAAAAAATATATAGGTAAATACTAAAACAAACTGGTATAATTTATCAATCAAAAGTAAGCACTAAGGGGAAAAGAAGACTGCCATATCAAAGAATCATACATTTTTCATAAAAGATTGACAAAGCAACGCCACATTTTTATGGAGTCAAAACCTTATTTCAAAATATATAATGAAAATTTGAAAACGAAACCATAAGTGAAATGTTAACATACTTTGCTAAAAATGAAATTATTGACTAGAGAAGAGCTGAATCCCACCATATTGATCCTGGCCTACAACACTATATTAAACATTACATCAAACAATTGCAGAATTCTCTATAAACTCACTTTTAACATCTAAAACTCTAGTCAGACAGTGAGCTATAAAACTACCATGAAAAAATTATGCAGTTATTATTCTATAGATTATATTTTCTTATAATGTAATTAACTTTCTGTGCCTCAGTAGTGCTCATAAATTAAATCTCAATCTTAAATATTAAGTTCATCTCAAATTAATCTACATATATAATGAATTTCCAGTAAAAATTCCAATAGATTTTCTTTAGGTAGAGTTTACAGGTTGAATCTTATACACACACACACACACACACACACATACACATATGTATATATACCCATTTCAATTTCTTTAATTTTTTATTTTATTGCAAATGAGTAAAAATAATATATGTCTGTTATATATTTTATTTCTGAAGGTTGTAATGAATATAGTACACAGGAAAAAAAAATCACAGATTCATGTTAAGAAAGTTCTCATTGCCTTCTGAAAAGCACTCAGTATTGTGTTATTAAAATTAGAGATTAGTACATCTTGCATTAAAAAAAAACTAAATCCAACTCAGTTTCTTCCCATTAATTATCTCAAGCCTTGGGCAAAAATTATTTAACTTTCACACTTCCTGGAATGCTCTAATCAAAGAGTAAAATCCATCCCCAGGCTCTCCTCCTATCCCCACAAGACAAGTCAGAAACTTTAGAAACAAAGGGGAAAACCAATGTCATCAATTAATGGTAAATAGATCCAGGACTTAATGCCTGAGCTGTACAATGTTAACCAGTGATGCCTACAAATTTGGGGTACATGCTTTTTCACCCCAGTTATCTGAACCCAGGAAGGCTGACCACCTTCACATTCACCCCATCACAACACATCATCCTATCACTGAATAATAGAAGACAAACACTGACCTAGTTTAGAAGTGCAGATGAAAAGAAAATGAAAACAGGATACATGACAACGGCAAGGAAACCATGGTAACGGCAAGAGAGGACTGTTTTGCTTACTTTATTTTGGTCAGAATAATCAGCAAGCTGAGCCTTTAGCTCTGTAATCTCGGCCTCTAACAGACGGATCACTTCTTCATAGTCCATTTCCATCCCATGGGCCTGTCTTTGTGCAGCTTCTGCAAGATGAATTCGACTTCTCAGGGCTCTTGTTTCTTCAACTACAGCTTTGGTTTCCTAAAGATTTCAAAATTAAATGTCATTGCAAAGAAAACATGTAGAGAGTAGTTCAGTGGTTAAACAAAATATTTCTCTGCCTCCGGAAGTCATAATTCCAAACTCAATTGATATCCATCTGTTCCTCAAAACTCAATTTGAAAATTAACATTCATGCTATTTTATTATGCAGGCTGGCTGCCTGATCTTACTTTTCCTTTATTGGTTTCATGGATAATTTTCAGTGTGGACTCTCCAACGTCACATGCCACCTCAACATTTTGAAAATAAAGGAAGTAGCAGAGAACTGAAACCAGGGGAACAGGAGTTGGGTTCAGAGAATAAAAGAGTAGCCTTCCATAAAACTCAAGTAGTCAGTAAGCCTGAAGTTTGAGGGAGGCAGGCAGTTTTATCAGTGCTGAGACACGAATGGCCCCTTGGGGCTTCTCTGTGGTTCAAGCCCGGGGAATCAAGGCTTATTCCTAGACACCAGTCTAACTCCCACTCGTCCCTTTTGATATAAGCCAGAATGTAGAACTCTGTAGCAATATATAGTCATTTCTGAAAGAAGCAATGTTCACAGGCATTTGTTAAATAGGTTTCAGGAGAGTCCAGTTTCTTCCCTCTTTTAACCTTTGAACAACATTAAGAGAAAGACCTTGTTAAAAAGTGTTTTACATATAATCAGAGACTCAGAGTATATACAACTTGTCCAGAATTGAAACAGCTTGACGCCAACATTAATGATCTCTTAACTATTTAGTTTGCTGCTAGATGAGGGTAAAAACAATATACTAGCTACATCCTTGACCTCCGAAATGGTCAAAACCATTTATTTGCTCTCTTACAATATACCTTAACACTGGGTCAGTGACAGTCCCTGGGACACCAATATAATTTAACAAGTTACATCATAAGCCGATTCTTTTTCTTCATTTCATGCAGAAATCTCTTAGCAATGGAACTTTCTGCTCCAATTGATATAGCTAATATTCAACTATTTCTCTTATAATTTTTTTGGAGTTATTATAGGACACTTATTTTTTGTTTGATTCTAAAATGTTTTGAAGGAAATGGAGGGCTGGGAATATGGATGTATTCTTTTTTTTTTTTTT
>NW_004567118.1:10715693-10776344 GCF_000260355.1 Condylura cristata | reverse complement strand
ATGTGGTCACCTCCAGGGCAGGCGGGGATCGAACTCATGCGAAAGTGGCTTAAGCTTCTTAGTGCTGTGCTTTAACCCGCTGCGCCACCAGGGAGGGCCCCTGGGTGTATTATTCTTAAGGGTAAATTTTTATTCATACCTTTGATACCATTCATTAAGACTGGTATGTGCCAGATTCTACTTTAGGTACTGAGAATAGAGCACTGAACAAAACAGTGAATTTTTGTTCTTGAATTTGGAGGCCATTACAATTGGGGGAGATGGGCAGTAAATTAGGAATTATCAGAAGGTCTTACTAAGAAGGAATCTGATCAGAGACCTACAGGAAGGATAGAGCCATGAAGAGTTACCAAAGAGGCATTTTCTGGCCAGAGGGGAAAAGGATGTGCAAAGGCCTTGAGATGGGATTTTCCCTTGCATCTTCAGAAAACAACAAGGAGACTGACGTGACAGAAGAAGAGTAGCAGGGGACAGGTAGAGGGCAGCAGGAGGGCATGAGGGGAACAGTATCAGGGGTGTGTTGGGGTGGAGTGACTGGTTGTAAGAGGCTTTGCAGCTATTACAGGGGCTTTGCTTTTACTTTGGATGGTGTGGAAAGAAACTGGAGAGTTTTGAATAGAGAGTTGATATAATCTGATTTAAAATTTAAGTGTTGCTATGTTGAAGGGGTGGGCAACAGTGTAACAGGAGACAAGGAAAGAGTTAAGGAAAGATTAAATGTGACTTGGCCAAGAGTGACAGTGTTAGAGATGGTATGAAGTGGTTAGAACCTAAATGGAATTTGAAAGTAGAGTTAATAGGATACTTTATTATTATTAACAAACAAGCTCTACTTAGCATTTAAATGTTCAGACAATCAAGCTATGTGCTAAAAAAATATATATATAATGAAAAATAAATTATATACCTTCCCCCTTCTGACTCTTAGAATATTAGATACGCAAGGGATTATTACAAAGGTAAACTCAGCCATTAAAAAGGTAAACTCTTGGCCCTCCCTGGTGGCGCAGCAGGTTAAAGCACAGCACAAAGAAACTTAAACCACTTCCACATGAGTTCGATTCCCGCCTGCCCCGGAGGTGACCACATGGCATGGCAGACCTCTCCTGACCCACCCGCTGCTCCCCTCAGCAGTGCACTTTGTTTATCTGCCTTTTGTGCTCCCACTCTCTCTCTGTTGAATCCTCTCACCCTCTGCATCTCTGACCTGTACCCCAGTTCTGTACAAATAAATAAATAAATAAATCTTTAATTAAAAAAAAAAAAGGCAAACTCTTGCCATTTACCACAACATGGATGGAGCTGGAAGGCACTATGCTAAGTGAAGTTAAGTCAGGTGAAAGAAAAATATAGAATGGCAGCCCTTGTATATGGAGTACACAGAAAACAAAGGGTCAGATAAAGCCAAACTTAGAACTAACCCTAGAATGTTGACTATAGAACTGAGGCTACCAGAGGGCAAGGTGAAGGGACGAGAGCAAGGTGGGAAGGGAGTAACGTAGACCCTGGTGGAGGACTATGGAAGTCTTGGTGGTGGTATGGTAGGTAACAGCACCAGATAGGGGAGAGCCTACATTTCTAATACACATACAGTGATGTAAGCCACTGTTACCTCAGTTATAAAAAAGCGTAAACAAAGGAAGAGAGTAAGAAACAATGTGATAGATACGAAAAATGATGTTAGATCAATTTGGATTGGAGAAGATTGTTTCTATAGGGGAAGAAAGGATAAAAAGGGATAGGTAGAGGGAGAGAAAGGACCAGGCTCTAGCAGAAATGGAATGACAGGGGAGTTGTGTCTGAAGGAAGTCTCAAAGCCTTCTGAGCAGAAACA
This sequence comes from Condylura cristata, assembly GCF_000260355.1. NCBI lineage: Eukaryota > Metazoa > Chordata > Mammalia > Eulipotyphla > Talpidae > Condylura > Condylura cristata. The sequence continues at coordinate 10,774,510 of NW_004567118.1, read as the reverse complement.
GACAGTGTTTTAGAAAGTGAGGCCTTACAGCAGGATGTCGGATGGAGATATGGCCCACGAACTACCTACTATATCCTGGATTCAAGTAACTTTTAAAGTAATAAGCCTATCATAAAAGGATACTTTTGGCTAAGTGCACTTTTTAATGCTTTTAGAAAGTACTCTTTCATGATGAGTGAAAGCACCCATTAATAATTTTGAGAAATAAACAACTAGTCCATCACATCAATCACTTTAGCCCACCTGACTCAGAAAGTCACCCGTGTCACACCTGGGTCAACTACACAGTAGACAATTGATGTGCACATAAAAGGCAGCAGCTTAGCCTGGGCACACACAACTGTCTTCATGCATCAATTCAGTTAACACCCCCTGCTGGGTGTTATTATCATCCTCATTTAACAGGAAACTACAGACAGAAAGGAGTGTCTTGCTCAGAATCACAAACCCGAGTAAGTGGATGAGCTAGGGTTTGAACCCAAGCAGTCCAGTTACAAAGCTTAGCTGCTATACTCTTAGCTGCAGTACAAAGCTTGAATATATACCCTTGAATGCTACACTGCACTCTCTCTCCAAACGCATAAAGTGTATTCTAAAAGTCACTTGTCGATGACTGTATTATTTTCTAAAAGTTACTTGTCTATGAGAGTACCATCAATGCTTAGTCCTGCATGAGCTGAGGATGTGGCCATCACAATACTCTCAAACATGCCCAAGGCTGCTATACCATTCCCCATTTCCCAGTCAATCAAGCTGGAAAAAAGATATTGTGTCTGAAGACAAAGAAGAACAGAGAATTCCCCACCACTGCAATGGGTAATAATCTGATGATTTCTCTCCTCCACACTTCTGCACTCTTATTATTCTTATATAAAAAAGAACTCTTTTATTTTTGTTCAAAGAATATGACTTCATTAAATGAAGAATCTGGGTGGAATTTATGTAGCTATTGTAATACACTGATGGTAAAACAGCATGAAATACAGTTGAGTGATAAAAGATACAGAGGTTCTGATGCTAAGTAAACTCGTGCCATTTTTTGGTAAATGTGTAACTGACAAGTTGGTAAATGTGACCCCTTAGCAAAATTCTGGACCAATTCACACAGAATGACTGTTGAAAAGATTAGTGCATTGAAATGATGACTCTTAGAGGAAGTAGTAAAGAAAAAAATAGCAGCAGTGTACTGTATTTAGCAAAACAGGATCACATAAGTCCATTTTTTTCTCTTCCCCCCAACTATCTTCTAATAAATAACTGTAAAGCCTCTTATGCAAGAAACAACTGAGCCAGAATTTTCCCAATACCTCGCCATAAGCCTGAAATCTCAGAGGGTTGAATGCTGCAGCCAGTTCACTGATTTATGTTGACTAGATAGAGATTAATTCACTTTAGAAAATTAGAAATAAGAGGGAAATAGAGCAGAAAAACTGACATAAACATTATGCTTCATAATACCAAGCAGAATAAGCAAATGTACTCGAAGGGAATCCTTAATTATCAAGTAAAATCTAAAAAAAAATTTTTTTTGGGAGGGGGAAACACAGAAAATGCTTTGAACTAGCACTGCCTATAAAATGAGGCTTTCCACCTCACTTTTCATGTGGTCTCCACAAAAGACCAAACCAAATTCTTCTTTGCAAATATAATTAAAGTTAATGAAAATATTTAGAGGGTACTAATACTTGGAACTTGCTATGTGAAACTAAGGGCGGTATAAATTAGCTAAAGAGGGGGCAGAAGGCCCCATAGAAGACAATATACTGTGTGTGCCCACACAAAGTACTTTTTCCTCACAAGGCAACATGATAATAGAGTTAAAAAAAAATGGCTGAGCTATACCTTGGTCAGAATTTTAGATTTGAGCTGTTTTCATGTTCTGGCTACATAAGTCTTTAAGATTCAGTTGGTTCACTTGTAGAATGGGAAGTAACATAATCTACTTTATGAAATCAAATAGTCCTTACAAGAGGGTAAAGACATGATTACAGTTCTTGGTACAGTTTTTGCCCCTGTCCTTTATTGCTCTGAAAAATATACAATCACCTAAGCCACTTGAGAACTAGACTAAATAACTAATTAAAGGCTTTCCTGGGGTACTCAATTAGTAATATGAATTACTGAACTTCAGAAAAGCTGTTTAGAAACAAAATGTGCATGTCTTTTTTTAACATAAGCAACAATTATGTAAAACCTCTTATTTTCCAGGTGTGACTCTTAACAGCTCTCTCCAGCAGAAGGCAAAAGAACTGACTGCAGCTCACATTTGTAATTAGACGAGCACAAACCTTCCATGTCCTGTAATTTTGAAGTTTATCAGTAAATCTTTCAAAATGTCAATGGCTGATAGGAGATAAAGGAGACTGCAAAAAGATATATATTTTAGTGTAATAGAACTTATGCCACAAGCCCAAAATAATACTTTCTTATCAACTTCCTACATCCACTCATTGGAAAATCTTTGTTGGCGTTGGTCCCATTTATAACTTGTGAAAAAGTTTAAGGATTATCTTAGAATGAGGGCTGATAAACAAGTATTTAAAAGTAGTTTCCTTAATTTACATATTGGATTTATTAATATATACCATATTCCTCTCAAGGGATGATCTCAAAGTAATTCAGAGATATTTGTAAATGAATCTATAATTCAGCTTGTAAACATAGATGTACTGGGGGAGGGGGGAGAAAATTAACCCACAGAACTAAATTTATCTAAGCCTCTGAGAAGTACATACTCCTTTCTCTATTTTTTACTTTCCTCCATAAATACATCTAGCCTGCTATGACACATTCCTACCTAACCAGTTATTAAGCACTGTGAAGTTCCTTATATTACATTTTCAGTCATTTTAAAATTTCTATTCTTTCCACCACATTGTTGATTTATGATTTATCACCTCATGCTTATATGCTATGAAAATCGTGTAAGTGATCACCTTGCCTACGGTGTTCTTCACTATCATGTATCCGTGTAGTTCTGAAGGATCAATTTTCCGAAAATATTGCTTAATTCCATCTTACATAACAAACCTAAGTACATGGTACATGATAAAATACATCCTCAATCTCCATACTTCAAGGTTCTTCACTAAGTTGTTACAAATCAATCTTTCCAGCTTTAGCATGTTTAACTCTTTTACATGATTACCATACTCAAACATCATACTCAGATACACCAAATTTCCCAGACAGAACTCTCCTACCTCTAAAACAAAGATGCTTTAAATTACATTATTCCTTTTATTAGATCTATGTATTTTTCTCCTTTTGTCTTCATCCAGTTTTCATATACCCTTAAAAATCTACTTCAATATAATAATAAAAAAAATCTACTTCATATTTTACTTCTCCAATTTTTGCAGGCCACTTTAAGCTTACAAAAATTTTCCCTATTTTTTAATCCTTTATAATATCTAATATCTGCTACTAATTACAGATTACATAGCACCTCCTAATGTGGTCTTGAGTTTTTCCTGAAATATTAAAAATTTTATGATATAACTGCTAATGTTAAAGGGTTTGACTATCCAAATTAAAACACCATTGTCTGAGAGAAAAAGCCTATCTAATATGAACAGGTGTTCCACTTAATATGAGCTTTAACTGAATTTACAAACAGTGAAAATACCTATTTTGTTTTTCATATATAATAATTGCCTTGGGGAAGTTTATTAGGTAAGAAGCTTTCATAGGAAAGCTCTTCATAACAGCTTTCAACTTTATGGTAATATTAGAAATATATTTCATTTAAATAATTATAATAACCATAAACCATGCTGTGAAAAGTATCACACAGTGAAAAACAAGTCATTTTATTATATTCTATATGTAAATTTAAAATATGATTTTATAATATATATCGACCTTTGTGGAATGAAGAAATTATCTAGTTATTTTCTACACTGGTTGACTGTTTATTGATTTTTTGCAAAGAAGATTTTAACATATAAAGATTTTAAAATTAAGCACAATAGTTTATATTTCCTGAAAAATTATAGTTTTCTAACTGCTTTCAAGGACAATAATCCTAAAGTTCCGTTCCAAGCCCATCCATATCTCTGATTCTATGATTTATGTGGTGACATGTTTTTTTGTAGTGTGTAAAGATGATAGTTATCTGTAAAGCCAAGAATAAAGATTTCCTTTAACTTGCATGGAAAAGGAAAATTCTTACTTTTCAAAGGAATATTTGGTTAAGCTTTTTGGAGAAAAAGCAGGGCAATCAAATTATATTTAGCTCTAATTAACCCTCACAAGGGCTGTCAACTTCTTCACCTGCAGCTGTTTCATTCTCTAAGAGACACAAAATTGATTTCTGCCTCTGAACATCAAAGAAACAATTTTTAATCTACTTTAATAAACAGAAAACTCTAATCAAAGACAGATGCACAAGTACACCCATTTGGTAAATTTTATGATGTGTACTTGTTCACAATATAAATAGTTAAAATCCTGCATTGAAAATGTATTTAATCCTGAATGTGACAAAAAATGTTGCCATAAAAGAAAAAAATGTATATAACCCTGAAAGTGACAAAAAAATGTTGCCATAAAAGAAATATTTTTCTGTTTTTCCAATCCTTGTCAAAATCTACCAAAGGGAAAAATTATAGTATTTGTAATTTTCTTTCATAGTTGGACTTTAACCTATTTCATCAAAACCTGGTACAACTCAAAAGCTACTATTCTAATTATTAAGCATTTAGAATTCATTTGAAGTTTGGGGTTAAAGGAATTCTGGCTTCAAAACAAATGTATTCTCTCCAAATTATCCTTCATGATTTAATTTAACTATAATCAAAATATATCAAATTTTGTGTTTTCTGGAGAACTTGATCAAGAATTCTAAATATGAATTTCAAAATAATAAGATCTGAATAGTAAATAAAGTTCTTAATTTGGCTTGGAAGGAAAAAAAATCAGTGAAAAGCAGTAAGTAAAGTTTAAAAAACAAACAAGGAATAAAGGATGGTAGGCATCTAAGGAGAGGAGGGGTCACAAAGCATCTATTACGCTATACTAGTCCATATTTGTCAAAGACTTGGGTGAAACATTCACTCATTCATTGAATAAATACTTACCAAAAAAGCAACTAGAAAGACCAGATACCTTCAAATCAATGCTACTGGCGATAACAAAAACTGAGTGGTTGTGACAATTAACAAAATTTGGGGGGGAAAAGTGTGTAGTGCATGCCCCAAATGGGTACCAAATACCAAACATGATTTCTCAGATGGGGCAAGTGCAGACAGACATGGGAGAACACTAGGTAAATATATATATATACACACACATATACATAAACACACACATAGGTAAATATATATATGTATATATATATATACACACGCATACATAAACATATACATAAACACACATATATAATACACACGTACATATATGTGTGTGTATGTACGTATGTATCTGAAATCTGGGTAGGAAAGAACATTTTAAAACCTATAAAAATGGGTGATTTCTTGGCCCTCCCTGGTGGCACAGTGGATTAAAGCACAGCTCTAAGAAGCTAAAGCCACTTCAGCATGAGTTCAATCCCCATCCCAGAGGTGACCACATGGCATGGCAGACCTCTCCTGACCTGTCCGCTTCTCCCCCCAGCAGTGTACTTCATCAGTGGGCCTGTTCTGCTCCCCACTCTGTCTCTGGTAAATCCTCTCATTGCCCCTGCACCTTGACATATACCCCAGTTCTGTAAGCATGAATGAATAAATCTTAAAAAAAATGGGTTATTTCTCAAAGAAAAATATTTGACAACACAAAAACACCTATATTTGAAAACTTTGAAAAATAAGAAAGGCAGTTCAGATATGGGGGAAAATATTTGGAACAGAAATAGTGTTGATACATGCAATGTGAAGAGAGCTTATAAAATGATGGCGGGGAAAGGGGAAGTCACTTATTACCTATGGACATAGACAATCTCTTGTATCTAATGTGGATGACAATGAATTAAAGTACAAGATTTCCAAAAGGGCTGATTTATTTAAATGGGGTATATACATCTAGAGAAGTCTTATGTTCAATTCTAAAATAGGTTAAGAATAAATCATAAACAAATGTCATGAGTCCATACTTAGGTAAGTGCACTAGCAGTCTTTCTCACATGGCAAGCTGCCGAGATAAGAATTTTATAGTATCCACTGCCTTATCACTACTTCCTCCTTGGGTAAAATTTACTAGTTTGTCAGCAAAATTAATATATGTTGCTCTAAAATTAAGAAACGTAAAGTGTTTGGCATCTACATAGATGTTTAAAGTACACTCTGAAAGATACTCTCTTAGCAACAGACTAATAGAATTTTAGAGATCTGCATTTGTTTGGTTAAATGAATAAAATTATAGTAATGCTTACACTGGTTTACAAATATGCCTATGACAACCTACCAACTATAGGACAACAACTCTGAAGTCATAGTTTTGCCCTATTTTTCTTTTTTTCTCACTAGATGGCAAATTCCTTGAAGAGAATATGCCCAGCTCCCCCAATACATCCAACAAATAAAAAAGACCATTTCATTCAGTGTTCCTGAAATTCCCATGTCAAGTCTTCCATGTAAGTCATCACAGGCATATGGGAAACAATGGATGCAAAAGGGTGCTGAGATTGGACCCTGCAACCGAGAGGTTCATCATAGGAAACTGGGCCTGCAGCATCAGTTCTAAATAAGTCAGAGAACCACAGAAAACAGCATAATGACACGAACTGGAAGGTTTCTATGAAGAGACAGATCACTGTCCTTCCAGATTCCACAAGCACTGAAAATTCAGTGATCTAACTAAACTAACATAATTAAAATATCAATTGGATACTGAAACATCTTACAGAATTCTTAAGATGGTAGATCTTTTCTTCAAGAAAAGAAGCATCTATTTGGAAATGGGGGGTCTGTCACAGACTTATGTGCTAATGCTTGCTTAGAATCCTACATTCACCTTCAGTGAGTCACTAGGAATGGCTGGTGTCTGTGCAGACAGGAATGCCAATGGGGCTGTCCTCATTTTCCACTTCTAAACAAGCTGTCTTTGACTTAAAAGTTTCTTAGACAAAACATTACATCCAAGAATACATGGTATGGAATTAATATTTAAAAATAAACCCAAGTCTGCTTAATATGTTTCTCCATACAGATTGCTATCACTATAGCTTTGCAATTTCTTTTCTCAAATCATTTCCTTTCAAGAGAATGTCAAGGTAATCGCAGATCAGACACACTTGTAAGAAACAATATGGACAGGCCGCCAGTACGTTGCACTTAGCGCCTCCAGTGGTTACATCTTGCATTAATAGAGTGTAATACCACAACCAAGAAACGTGGCGGACCTTAATACAATCCCACCAGTTTTACAGGCATTCAACAATAAAAAAGGCATAATCTATGAATATACACGACAACCTGGATGGATCCCAAGGGAATTATGCTTAGTGAAAAGAGCCAATAGTAAAAAGAGCTACACTGTATGATAACATTTATATGACAGTCTTGAAATGACAAAATCATAGCAATAGAGAACAGATCCAAGGTTGAGGGTGTTAAGGGAGAGGAAGGAGGGGACTGGTGTGCCTGTAACAGAGCAGCGGGAGGGATCCTGTGAAGAGAGCTTTCAACAGAAAATAAGCTGATAACCAGAAGTCACAATGACTATTTGAAATGGAAATACAGGAGCAGCCTTTTAGAACAGAAAAAAAAGACAAGTAAAAAATATATGTACTTTTTCTTCTTTTTCCCTTGAAAGATGAGATTGGCATCTCAGACTATCGATTAGTGCTAAACTGGAATACCATAAAAATTTCAGAACACAAGGAAAAATAAAAAGGGAGTGGAAACTCATGTCAATTCTAAAAATTATAGGCATTACTATTTCTTTAGTAAATGTACAAAGGAAAAGGATCTCTAAAAGTAGAAAAAGGCGAATTCTTTAGTAATCACGTAGCACTGTTGTTTCTCTTAGATATATTTAATCTGTTTTTAAAGATCCCTCTGTTGTCTCACCCATAAGCCGAGAGAGCACACAGGACAGCTGCACCAGCTGACCAGGATCATATCAACCTCAGCTGTGCACAGAGGAACCTATGCTGATTTTACCTTACATCCGCCTCCTTCATGCCCTCTTCAAGCAGTCAACCTACCCTTAGTACAGGTGCAGGTGAAGCCAACTACAGCTGGGTTTATTTGAACCCAGAGAAGTTGCCAAATGAACAATTTCCCATGTTTCTTTAGGGCAGAGACTGGTTCCGACAAGCTAAATATTTTGGCTTGGGACTGTTCACCAATTCTTTGCTGCCTGAGGTCATAACACTAGGCTGAAAGAAACTTTAAAAACAACTTAAGTGTGAGAGTAAGTTTTAGAAAGTTGTTGATCAAAGGAAGTTGCAGAAGAACGGCCCATACCTGTTAGAACTTGATGGAAAAAAATAACAAGAAGTATAATTTCAGGGGGAACTGTACTCATGATTTCAAATAAGGCTGGGTTACTCTATACTGCCTAAAAGGTCACCAAAGTACTTAGATTTTAGAGAACAGTAGAGGTAATTCGTTACAAAACAGCAAGTATTCTGGTAGCCACACCTGGCTGAAAAAAAAAAAACACTGTGCACCAGATCCTGATGGTGAAAAATAATCCCTTCCTAGCTCTTCTTTCCATTTTCACTTTTTTCTTTTCTCCCTCTCTTTTCCTTTCCCTCATTCCCCCTTTGTTTTTATTGCTTTCTTTTTTTTGGGGGGGGGAGTGGGTGCATTGTGCCAAAGAAAGGTAAATTAATTTCCTAATTTAAAAAGAGCTAATGTACCTTCAAAAGAAGAGATTACACCCCACCCTGGTGGCACAATGGTTAAGGACGCAGCTAGCCACAGCCACTTCAGTGCCAGTATGATTCCAGGCCCCAGAGGTTGATCCACATGGTGCGGCAGACATCTCCTGACCTGCCCGCTGCTCCCTTCAGCAGTGTACTTCATCAGTCGGCCTGTTCTGCTCACTCAGTCTCTCAGCCCCTGCACCTCTGGCATTTGTATGCATAAATAAATCTTTAAAAAAAAAAAAAAAGGAAGAGATTATACTGCTTTTAGGGTCAGGCCACTATTTTAAAATAACTCAATTATGAGTTTCTAACTAAATGAACAAAGGGTATTGGATTGTGTTCGCTTATAATTTGGAAGCAATGGTAACTATCATTGCAAAATAAAATGAAAATCATTTTAGTAGTTTTAAGTTACCTACATATTTAAAAGGATTTATATGGTATTTATTAAATATGAACTGATTTCAAGTCATTATCTTCAAAAAGATACCAAAGAAAGGGGAAGAAATTTTATCAAATTTCATGTAATTTAAGTTTCTGGCCTTTAAAAATTTTTAAAAGAAAGTTACACATACCACCCTCTACTGTAATTTTTAAAGGATCTTTTATTAATTGTGAAAAAAATTAATCTTTGAAAAAATGCAGAGGTAACATTTTTACTAAAGGATGGGAACTCAAACTGTAAGTGCATGCAAGAGGTTTGTCAAAATATTAAAAACAGATTTACCATAAGATACAATAATTCTATTCTGGGGGTATCTGGGGGTCCAAGAATGCAAAAACACTAAATTGAAAGGATATATGCATTCCTGCATTCACTGCAACACTATTCATAATAACCAAGTGATGGAAAAACCTAACTGTCCAATGACAGATGAGCAGATAAAGAACATGCGGGATGTTTATGTGTGCACATGTACAATGGAATACTACCCGGTGATAAAAAGATGAAATCTTGCAATTTGGGGCAACATGAATGGAATTAGAGGGGATAATGTTAAGCTAAATAAATTAAAAAGAGAAAAAAAGTACTGGGTAATTTTACTTATGAGGAATATTGAGAAACAAAACAACGGAACAGACAAAACTAAACCAAAACAAACCCTAGAAATCTGACTGCAGAATTGAGGCCTCAAGAGAGGGAGGTGGAAGTGGAAAGCAAAGGGGGAGGCGACCTAATGGAATGTGGTGTAAGGTTATATTTTGGTGGTGGTGTGTTGTGGTAACAGTTATTGGAAGACCTGTGAACCTATCCCCTAAATTATGCACAGTGTTGTAAACCAATATTACCTTAACAAAAAAAAATGCAATTTAAAAAATAATAATAAAAGGCAGGATGGGGGACAAACTCTATTTGTATAATTGGAAGCCCCTTAAAAAGAATGATATTCTACATACATTAGGAGAGGCTAAATGGTATGTATAGTTCACATACTTTTTTTTTTTTTAAAGATTTATTTATTTGTGCATACAGAGCTGGGGTACAGGCCAGAGGCTCAGGGGTGGTAAGAGGCTTCATCAGAGACAGAGTGGGGAGCAGAACAGGCAGATCTACGAAGTACACTGCTGAGGGGAGCAGCGGGCAGGTCAGGAGAGGTCTGCCACGCCATGTGGTCACCTCCGAGGCAGGCGGGAATCGAACTCATGCGAAAGTGGTTTTAGCTTCTCAGTGCTGTGCTTTAACCCGCTGCACCACCAGGGAGGGCCCAAGTTCACATACTTTTAAAAAAGGAAAGTTTAAAGGTTGATTTATAGTGGTATATTTGAATATTTTAACTTCAAGAGTTTCTGAAATGAATAGCTGTACCAGTAGACAAGTGATTTTGCATAAACGGACGTATAGATATATTCTTGATTATTTTTGCTAAAGTGTAAAATATACATTAAATGTTATGCATTAAATAAGTTCACTCTCAATCTCTTTTGTTTGGTTAAATGCATTATTATAGCCTCTCAGTCACTAAGTTACAAAGCCTTCACTGCTTCTCTGATTATTACTACGTATTCTGTTATTGGCTTACTACCCTTCTGGAATCTTTCATACAAACCCCATTGATATATCTGGTAAAATTCCCCTGAAATTACCCAGCCAAGTCCCCTCATTGTCTATTATCTGGACAAGTACTTCTCACATTTTAAGATATATATATATGTATATATATATACACACACACACATACACTATATATATATATTATACTATATATATTACCTTATATATATCTTAATATTAATTATATATATATATATAACCTAAGAAAAGAAAGAGAACAAAGAATTATTCTCATACTCTTCACCTAGATTCACTTAATTTACCAGGTAGGCCCTGAGACTAAATTTTAATGAAATTCCAGGTGTTGATGACATGGACTACTTTTTTAGTAACAGGGATGTTCTAGATCTACAGCTATATGTAGCTGCATAGATAGCTGAACAAGTGATATATAAGTAGTTGGCTGAATAACTGAATTTTTTATTTAATTGACTTTGCATTAAAATTTAAAAATTTAAAAATTCTTTTTATTACACGAAGTTTGTTATGGTAAAATTATTTTCATGTTAATCACTGCATCACTTAAGATATTAGAGCTGAACTATGTATTGCTTGTGTCAGGCATGTGCGTCATTTGAGCAGGGTAAATTAAGTGTTGTTGTTATTACCAATGAATTCATTTATAAAGTCTTTTCACACACAAATGTAATAGTGCTTATTGGAATATTTTATGTAAACAACATAGGTTATAGTAAATCATAATTGGAAGTAAAATGGATATACTTATTTTTATTAGAATATAATTAAATTTATTCTTTGCATTTAGAAAGGTAGCTATCGAAAAGTTTTAATTAAAAATGAAGACACTGGTATAGAATAAAGTGGAGATGAAGTAATTAGTAATATAATGGGATAATAAAAAGGGACTAGGAGAAGGTGTGTTAGAAAATTCCCTATGAATGCAATTGCAATTTACAAAACTGTTTGTTATGCAAATTTTTTTAAAAACATATAACAGATGAGCAGTATTAGGAGGCATTTCTGCAAGCTGCATGGTAAATTTGTTAAGAAGTATTCTCTAAGTCAAACAAGAACCAATGAAATTAACCATCTGAAATCAGAAGCAAATGTTCACCCTGTAATGTTAGCCAGCTATTAAACTGCTTAGATTTTATAAGGAAAAGAGTAAGCCATTTTTAGAGACAGTATTTTTTTGCTAGATAATAATAATAAAAGGTTGGGAGAGATACTTTATGAAACTGAAAGGTCATCAGTTAAGTCACAAGAAGTTTCCACAGAATACAAGAACTTTCTAACAGTATCAATGATGAACTGACTTCAAAAGTTTGAAAACTCCAAGTACATTTCTTTAACTTTAGGTGAGCCTTGTGACACAGGAGCCAGGCATGCACAGTCTTATTGGACTTCTCAGATTACAAGTTTGTAATCTGTAATCTACAAAAATCAAATTTGTGGTACAGATATTAATTCTTTCACATTTGTTAAAAAAGAAAGGCAGATCAAATAGGTTTTTAGAATCTTTCACACTTGTAGGATTTTAGCTTTAGCTCTGAGTTAGATGAAAAGTACTGGAGAGTTCTAACTTAAATGTGAAAAGGATGTTTCTGTGTTCAGATTACATTATATGGGACTGGGGCAAGGGTTGGAGTAGGCTGATCTGGTAGGAAGTGGTAATTACAACAGACGTAGGAGGTGATGGTGGCTTACCGGGAGTGAGTCGTGAGAAGTGGTAAAATGAAAGGCCAAGAAGTTGGGGTCAGACTGTAGGTAGAATTGATAATTCCCCTATCAAATATATTCAATGGCAGTCCATTGTCTAAACTTTCAGACTGATATTTAAGGAAACCCCTCACCCCCACATCATTCACCAACACTTTCATTTGTCCATGTTTTTCTTACACTCTTGGGCTTTTCATGATGGTGATAAGAAAAAATATGAATCAAAACAACATGTTTTGACAATTTTAAGCTCTTAAGCTCTCAAGTCCTATGAACAAGAGAGTCATCACATTTTTATACACAAAGATAAAAACTTCTAAACAGGTAATAGTGAAGTCCATATATAAAAGAAGGCTTACTTAACTCTACTGACTTAAAGCTAAGTTAGAACTCTCCAGTACTTTTCATCTAACTCAGAGTTAAAGCTAAAATCCTACAAGTGTGAAAGGTTCTAAGAACCCACTTGATCTGCCTTTCTTTAACAAATTTGAAAGAATATCTGTACCACAAATTTGATTTTTGTAGATTATAGCTACAAGCTTGTAATTTGAGAATTTTAAATAAAATTTAAAAAATTTCCCTTTCGTTCACTGATTTTCATGCCATATCCTCTACCTGGATTTTTCTTTCCTTTCTATAACCAGTTCACGTGTTACCTTCTCATAAAATGTATTTTCTCAGCCAGATTTAGGTTTTACTCTTCTAAATCGAATGGCTAACACAGATGATTTCCACCTTTTTTTTTTTTAGCATTTAGTATCTTCATGTATATTCTATTATTTATAATAATGAACATAACAGTTCATACTGATTGATTGCTTACTATTTGTAGTATATTTGTAGTATATAGTTAAACTATGTATATTATTCAATACTTCATATACTCTACTTTGATCATATTATCAGAGTTGTTTTACCAGTGAGTAGACCAAGAAGGCTTACAGAAATAGTACAGAAATAGTTCCCCAATATCAAGAGCAAGTAAGAGGCAGGGTAGGGGCTCAAACCTACCCTCTAACTCCAAAGCCCATTATCTTCTCCACTACTACCGATATAATCCAACATTACTATTGACATTATCCAATAATAATGATGTTAGTATTTTTTATTCTGCTTATTTTTTTTCAACTATGTCCTATCTCTTCCTACTGAATCTTGTTAAATTATGATACATATTAGTCTCATATTATTTATTCAGGTAGACCTGACCTTCCTTAATAACAGAAACTAATCCAATCAGACAAATAAATATAGGAGGGCCTCAAGTGGAAAGAGTAGGTATTGCTAGAAAAAGAAAGCAAAACTGCTTTTCCCTTTAGATTTACATCTCAATTACCCTTAATTTAATTATTACTTATCAACATGTTTGATACTCTAAAGTTTTTGAGTGCCAAGCATTTAGGAGACTAGAGTTGTAATTAAAAATAGAAGAAGAACCCTATACTAATTTATTCAACATGTAAAAATTAACAAAGAAGAATATTAAATGTCTACTTTGGGGATTCAGAAAGCTTGAAAGGAATCATGTTCTTCTAAATAAACCAGAAGGATAAAGAAAAAATATTTAATGGTTCTACTTATAGGAGGAATAAAGGGGGACCAAATTAGGGATCAAGGCAAAAAAATAACAACAATAATAAGACAAAACTGGCAGGCAACCATAAAATAAGAGATATTTTGTGAGGGAGGGGGAAGATAAGGAATCAAAACAGTGGAGAGAAGAGCACAAGGAACTATTGTGATGGTTCACAGGTAAATGCGTGGTGGGGATTTTATTTTTTTTAATAAAATTTTAAAATAAAACTTATCTTTATATTTTTTTTAAAAAAAGAACCTAAAATGTATAGAAGGCTTGGCCATATAAATTGATGTAGGCATTGAAAATGCAGTACTAAAAGATCTAAAAGCCACACCAAAACACACAAAAAAATGTGATCTGAAAATTGGCCAAAAATAAGAGAGCTTATGAACACTTTTTATTTGGCAATAAGTCAAACATATTTAAGAGCTGCAAGAATAGAAAGAGAACAAAGAATTATTCTCATACTCTTCACCTAGAATTACTTAACTCACCAGTCACCTTTTTCTCAACATGTTTGTAAGTAAAAAATAAACCACTCTTGTCAACCACTAATATTTAGAGGTTATTGCTGCTGAGATTCTGCATATTCTCAATCCCTCTCAAACATATTTATATATGTGTGTATATGTCTACGTACACAACTATACACACACAACTTATTTCTTACCCATTTGAGAGTAAGTTACATAACAGGTCTTTATCCCCCAAAATTTTAGTATTTTTCAAGTATTTACTGAATTTAAGTAAATTAACTTGAATTCTATATTCTTTGAATATAATCTACCATCTAAGTGACCCAATAGTGTCATTTATTGCATTTCCCTGTCACAGTGCAGGATCCAAACTAAGGTCATATATATTGTTTTCATCTCTTCACCCTCATTTTTTTTTTTATTAAAGATTTTTATTTATTTGTGCATACAGAACTGGGGTACAGGCCAGAGGCTCAGGGGCTGTGAGAGGCTTTACCAGAGACAGAGTGGGGAACAGAACAGGCAGAATGACGAAGTACACTGCTGAGGGGAGCAGCGGGCAGGTCAGGAGAGGTCTCCCACGCCATATGGTCACCTCCGGGGCAAGCGGGAATTGAACTCATGCAGAAGCGTCTTTAGATTCTCAGTGCTGTGTTTTAACCCACTGCGCCACCAGGGAGGGCCTCTTCACCCTCTTTTAAACTGGAAATTTTTTATTGCCTTCCTTTCTGCTATTATTTTCCCCCTATGGTGCTGACATTTCTGATGAATACAATACCCTACTCACATACACACACCTTTATAAAAAATAACTGTCCCTTACTTCAGTATTGTTCAATGCTTCCTTAGGTCAGATTTTGGTTTATACATTCTCAGCCATGAAAATACACAGGTGACGTCTCCTTTTAAGGCCCACATATGGAATCACAAAGTCCATTGCTCTTCGCTAGCATTACCAATTTTTAACACCAGTCAAGAAGCTTGTTTGATTTTACTACTGTAAAATTACTACTTTTCTCTCACAATAAATAAGCAGTTTATAGAGAGCCACTTTAAAATCACATGGCATGCAAATGATCAATTCTTAAAATTTCCCCTCAGATTTCATATCTCATGATTCTATTTTGAGTCAGTCTTTACTAAAATAGATGCAAATTGCTGACTTCCCAAATCTGGCAACTTCTCTGTAGCTTCCAGTCAACACTCAAAAGTCTATAATTAGCAAGAGTCCTCCTTTCTTCCTTTTAATTAACTAATTAATAAATTATACTATTTATTGATAGTATAAACTCATGAATTACTACTTTTTTCCCCAAAGGCATATAATTCTTTATTGTATTTAGTTATTTTGGTGTTCAAGTGCTTCCAGATTTGATCAGAGGGAGCCCCTTCAAACTGGTTCCTTAAGATTTGCACCAGGGGCTCTCCTTGGTGGTGCAACGGGTTAAAGCACCACATTAGGAAGCTCTCCTAAGCCACTGCAGCACAAGTTCAATCCCCAGCCAGGGAGCTGACCCACATGGTGTGGCAGACCAATTCTGACCTGTCCACTGCTCCCTCAGCAGTGTACTTTGTCAACCTGCCTGTTCTGCTCCCCACTCTGTCTGGTGAATCTTCTCACTCACCACACCTCTGGCCTATACCCCAGTTCTGTAAGCATAAATAAATAAATGAATATTAAAAAACACACAAAAAAAGATTTGTACCAGTCATTTTGAACACTTCTTTATTTTCTGGCATATGATGTTCTAGACTAATCTTACACTCATTTTCTCCCAGCCCTGAAGTCGGTGATATCTAAAAAAATCTGGGTTCCTTTTAGTATCTGGACACTTTGATATGCCACGTGGTACGTCTGCTTCTTGGCTGTTTCAGCTGAAAACTGAGCTGGGGAATATACATATATGCATACAGATATACATATACACATACACACACATATACATGTACACATACACAAACATATTTTAGAAATGATGTGTTCATATCAGACCTCCAATTCCAGGCTGCCCCACAGGAATCTTTCTTTACTTTCTTCATTCTATTCTGTCTTTGCTTTTTGCTGAGATTTCAACAACAATCAACACATTTGCCAAGACCTATAAAATATCCTACAGTAGTTCAGAATTGCTTTGGTCATACCTCTGTAACAACCACAAAACAAACACTACAGAAGTCTTAAGGTTTGTCTCCAGTTCTTTTCCACTCTATTCTAAATTGTCCAACACTCAACGTATATATGATCATAAGTTACTTCAATGGGTTCTTTTTCCTTTCATG
The DNA here is from genome assembly GCF_000260355.1 of Condylura cristata. NCBI lineage: Eukaryota > Metazoa > Chordata > Mammalia > Eulipotyphla > Talpidae > Condylura > Condylura cristata. Next base: position 10,757,627 of record NW_004567118.1, on the reverse strand, counting down.
TGATTATGGCATATATTTGAAATACAAAGTTTTATTTTTGATTATGGCATACATTTGAAATACAGTCTGCTTTATTTTTAAGTTTATTTTCCCTGTCCTATCTTTGATTTTGTTATATATCTTGTGAATGTGTAGAATGTGAACATTCACCTAAAATACCTTCAATAGTGTTTTTAGAGGGGTGTGACTCTCTCCTTTATCTCACCAACTCACAGTGGAGATAACCTAGCTCACTGTTGGGTAATTTATCCTTCTTTTGTAAACATAAACAGATTTGTAGTTTCTCTTGTTTACAAAAGATAGCATTCTAGCTAGCTAGCTATCTTTATCTATCTACATTCCTTCTACCTTGCTTTCTTAACTTGATAGTAAGTCCTGGAAATCATTGCATATTACTTAGTAGATACTGTTCTTATTCTTTTGTGCAGTGACACTTCTCTATTCTATGTATATATCATAGTGTATTCAGTCAATTACCTAGGTTGAGAGATTAAAGTAGGTCACAATATTTTCTATTTACAAATGATACTGCAATAACTACCATGCATATATACTATAATATTATTGGTAGACAGATTATTAGAAGTGAGATTGTCAGGCTGATGGGTAAACACACACATAGATTTGTTAGAAATGCCAAATATCTTAGGGGTGCACCATTTTGCATTCCCACTAGCAATGTTTCAGAATGTTTTAAAACAGCCTTGCCAGAAATATACTGTCAAGCGTTTGAATTTTTGTTAATCTGATGGGTCAGAAATTACATTAGCATAGTTATTTTTTAAAGAATTTGAATGAGGAAGAATTCACATATAATAAAATTGACAGTTATACACTTTGAAAACTTTGCTTAACCTATGATTACAAAAATTTCTTCTAAAAATTAATAGTTTTAGTTATTATGTTTAGAACTATAATCTATTCAGTTAGTTTTTGAGAATGATATGAATTAGGGATTGAGATTATTTTTTTGTCACACAAGTATTTCTTATTCTAGCACCATGTGTTGTAGCAAACTTCTTTTCCCCACCGAATTGTCTGTGAACCATTTCCAAATATCAAGTGACTGCAAATGAGTCAATTCCCCTAATGCTGGATTGTTCCACACTAAAGTTCTAAAATAGGAAATTTAGTTCATCATTTAGCTCCTCCAAGATGAACAGTGTGTCTGACTGGCCTCCCTAGTTCCTTTAGCAGCTGCTTATTGTAGAATGTGCTGCTGGTTTTAGAGCTGATTTGTATCATCCATCAGTTCCTTACATATCATTACTAGAAGCTTGAAGACCTAACTCACTGTAGATTTAACTGGTATTTCTCTCTCTCTCTCTCTTTTTTTTGAGGGGGTGAATTTTCCATTCCCATTTTAGGACCATTTTCTAAGCAATTTTTCGGTTCACTGCAACTGTTAAAAGTTCTGATTATTATTTGTATCTATGTATGAATTTGGGTTCTGTACATTAATTTTATATAGTGCTAGCTTGGGAATTAAGTTGGTTGTATCACTGACTATCCAAGGTTTTCTGGGTGACTTATGTCGTTTGCATGAGAAAGTCTTATTTTTTTCTTCATTTCATATGTCCCAAGCTGCTTGCTTGTCTATTCACATTTTGTTTGTGTGTGCTATTTTCCTCAGTCTTAGGCATCAAATGTTATACTTGCTTCAAGAAAAGAGTTTAAAATTTTTCTCTCTTTTTTTTTTTAATATTTTGAAGTCTTTTATGTAACTTTGGATTTGATTGCCAAAGTATGGTAAAATTTCCCTATGAAACTATCTGGTCTGGTCCTTTTCTGTAGGATAGTTTAATAACTTCACTTCTCTGTTGAACTGGGGTCAGTTTGGTTAGGCAACATTTTGCTAAGGAAATATCTTCTTTTAATAGATGTGTTACTCATGTTAACTAAGATGATTTATGTTTGGCCTCAATTCCATCGAATTGTTTTTTTTTTTTTAATGATTGTGCACATTCTATTTATTGTGTTTATTTTGTGTGCCCTTTTGCCTAAAATTTTGTTTTCTTATTTAAGGTCTGTATTTTTATCCTGCCTTTGCGTTTTTACTTTTCATATAGAGTCTGAAATCCCCTCCATTTTTATCTAGTCTTTTCACTATCTGATCATTGACAACTGTCCTTATAGAAGAGAATGATTATTTTCCCTTTATCCTCTTATTTTTTAAATGATATTCATCTACTACTACCTTTCACTACCTTATCAAAACAGAATGTTCATTATCTAATTATCTATTTTCCCTTTTTTTCTCTTATCCTCCTAATTTTTTTTAAATGTATGTTTTGATTTTTTTTTCTTTTTTTGGGTAGGCATATATTATTTCTACATTCTCTTACTCCTAAACTCACTCTCATTTTATGCTCAGCTATACAATAATATATATGAAATGCTCATTGTTTGAAACTTCTGCCAAATTATTCCAGTCATGAAACACATCCTTTCTTAGATTCCTTAGGAATACCACCTGTAAGCACTATTCCCTAAATTCTGGCATATTCCAAGCAGCTTTTCTATGGCCTTCATATTTGAAAGTTAGATAGGTAGTATACAATATGCCTAATTTACATTTTCTGTTGATTTCTTGAAAATGCTTCTCTAGTATTACTGTACTTTGCATGCTGTGTGGGAAGGCTAATGAAGGGCTAATTCTACTTTCTTATAAACTGCAAGATCTTTTAATTTAGAAGTTCTATACATTCTTTTCTCTATTTTTAAAGTTTAATAGTTTCATTTGGATATGCCCTAGAGTTGACCTTGACAAGTCAAACTACTCTACTTCCCAATTATAGATTCTGGTCTTTTATTGTAACTGAACGTTTTTCTTGGATTACAGTTTAAAATGTTAAGTGCTATTCAGTTTGCATTTAATTCTTCAATAACCTCTTACTTCTTGGCTTATTTTATTTTTCTGATTTTCTTCAGTGGTTCCTCACTTGAGTAATTTCTTGCTGGGTAGCTTGTTCATTTTTGAAATAATGTTGTCTTTTACTTCTATTTCTTTCCCAAACGTTATGAACTCTGATTTCATTTCTTCCTGATTTTTTTTTTTTTTTTGGTCAATTTCTGTCTAAGTTTTAAAATTTCTCAGTGAGATTTGCTTTTCTTAGTAACAAAATGCTTACTTGTGAATATTTGAGTTTGGAGTGTTATGTCACAGTTTACTTCAGCTTGCAGTTGAATTGTTTTGGAAAGTTTTCATAAAGAGGAAAGTGTTAATAATTCATACTGGCTGATTTTTATTGTTGTTTTGTAATGATGAGAACAGATTCTCCCCCCCTACACTTTTTTCTTTCTGAGAAAGAGTTCTTAGTTCAACAGCACCCTCTTCTGTGCAATGTCTTTTATGGATCAGGTTGCTGATGGTCAAGGGGCACAGTAAATGGAGAGAATTGATGTTTCTTATTTATCTTTCATTTCTGCAAGATCCTTTATTTCCCTCACTTATTTCCTTTTTCTCTTCTTACCCTGTCTCCAAAGAATATCACTTCTATATTTGGTTCTCCCCAGAAGCAATGATTCTATAAGGTCACCACATGTGCTGTGCATACTTTCAAGTGCTGAGAACAACCGAATCCTGATCTGTAGCATTAACTGTTGCATTTCTCTTTCTGGGGTGATTTTATTTGTTATCTAATTACTCTGTTTCTTCTTAGTCGTTTAAGTCACACTTCCTATGTCTACTGTATCCAGCTTTCAGCGGCAGACAAGCGACTAGTCTTTGTTGGGGTTTTCATAGTCTTTTATATGTACTTGGAAGGTTGTAGTGTTTTCTGCTCATGTTGAAGATATGGAAGCTATATAGCCTTATTTGTAGATTTTATGCTTTCTGGGAGTTGCATGGGAGATGGTCAACATCAGGACATTGTCAATGATACCTAGCAATGTTGTTTTAATTTTCTACTCATTTGCTATTTTAAAACTATTTTATGATAATGCCATTATAAATGTTTTGTTTTAAGCTCCCTAAAAATTTTTGAAGACTTATGCAGAGTAAATTTTCTTTTCTATTACTAAAAGTAAATGTAAAAAATATTCTGCATTGGGAGTTTTTTGTTCTTACAGGTTTGTTTTTTCTTTCAGTAAAATGAGGTATGAGAAAGAGAAGAAAATGGGAAAAGGTAAGTAAAAGGGAAGGCAAAGAAAACAAAATAGAGCAGCAATGAAACATCATTTAATTTCAGTCCATGGATCTCTGATTTTGAAAGCATTTTTAAAGAGTAGTTTTAACATCTAAGCTATAAAAGCAAGCCTTCAACACAGATGTAGCCCTTTAGTGTGAGTGCTTTTAAGATGTAGACATTTTGTACTATATTTTTTACATTGGTAAGCTCTTGGATATTATAAATCATCCTTGCTTTATATGCTATCTGTTTACACATGCACAGAACACATGTATACCATACTGACTTACTTGTTTCACAATCTGGAGTTCTTCTGTTAATTGTTTCCTTTGTTTTTCTGATTCAAACAATTTTTCCTGTATTAAAAAAATCACTGAATTAGTAACTTGTTATGAAGCTATCGATGGATAGCTTTTTCATGCTTTACGTCAAAACTTTTAAATTCCCCTACCATCCCAGTGCTGTAATCTGAAAATGGTGTCCCAGTTATTTTACAGCCTTTCTACATGACATTTAGAAGTGATCAGCTATTTCCTATGTTAGTGTGATAGAAATATATTTTCTGTTTATTTCACAAGGTAGCCATTTTGTAAACTCTCAATATCTGGAGTACAAAAGAAAGAACATGTGTAAATACAAACTGTAGTTTGGGTAATAGCTATCATCACCAAAGAACCCAGAAATTGAAAAGCATTATTTACATTGGTAAGCTGTGGAGTATTATGAAACATCCTTAATTTTTATTGTATGAAAGTATTCTTCCAAGTGAGAAGTAAAGGTTTCTTATTGTACTAAACATGACATATACAATTGGGCTGAGTGCTATCTTCCTAATTTAATCTACTCTTCAAAGATTATTTAAAAAATGAAGACATGGCTGCTTTAACCAAAATATGAAATAATAATTGTTAAGGTAGAAAAATGATTTACATGCAAATCAAATATTATTTTTGAACTTAAAATTAATTTAAACATATGCCTTAAAATGTTGAATTTTGTAAAGCATATCATAAATAAATCCACATTTATTGCTAAAATTAGAAATACTAAGAGTAATTTAATAACCATTTTCCTCTAGAGCATAGGAACTGCTTCAAGATTAAATGGAATAGTATATTCATAGCAACATTGTAATGTTATGAGAAGCAACCTGCTTTCTGGTGTATTTCAGCTCATTTTGCCTAAGAAATGAAATGACAGTGACGAAGACGAACATAACACAGCAATCTAAGGAATCTTCCAGAGACCAGCAGTGACGGTGCTGGCTCATGCTCAGCAAGTCAACCTCACTCTTTATGTTCTAGTTGTTTATGTTTGTAAGTGATAAATAGGTCGATTTTCATTCAGCTTTGGAAACAGTGGCATTGTAAATTCTGCAGGAAGGCTTCACGTTAAGCTAAGTCTACTGTAGTTTTAAAAATCATTTTTACAAAGTGAAAATTAGCCATTGGCATCAAGTTTTTATTTGTCCCTCCAGTCTGACAGGCAGAATAGAGATATCACAGAATAACAGGAAGAGATGAGAGACTATCTACACATCTATGAACTTTATTTAACAACTTCTGTTATTTTTCTATGTATGTATAATACAAATGGAAAAGCTTAAGACATAAAACATCATCTTAAGTGAAATATCTGCTCTATATATTCTTTTGTATCTTGAAGCACATGGTGCTTATTCAGTTGGCAGGGTTTCAGAAAAGGTAAGTATAAAACATAAAATATATTTTACTGAGAATTTAGGTATTATCACTTTAGGATGCATTCAGCTATAGTTTATAAATTTTAAGTGTGTATACAAATTTATTGAATAGCTCCTCAGGGTAACCATGTTTAAATGTAACATTAATATAGCTTTAAGTTAAAATTCTAATAATTAATACTGATATTCAAGTACAAAACTAAAACACATCACTTATTTTAATAATAGCAAACCCTAGAAGCTGAAAAGGATATCAGAGTCTCTACAAAGTCAGATGAACCATAAAATTTAAAAGTTATTATACAGGTATCTCATATAGAAAATGCTACCTTGCCATGAAAAAAAAAAACTGGAGTTGTTTTCTAAGAGAATATGAGGGATTTATCAATTTCTTTTGAGAACTAAATTAATACTTTTCATCTTAATTGTCATGCCAAAAAAAAACCAATAAAAATAGTGGCATCAAAGTCATAAAAGGAAGCACAATAAATATTTTGGTACTAGTGGAATATTTATATACATTTGAAAGGGATATGAATTGGTTAACCTTTTGAAAGGAAATTGAGTAGCATAAGATGTTTCTATATCCTTTGATAAAGCAATTCAAAACTCACAAATTTATTCAATTTGAACTATTACAATTGTTCAACTGATCAAAAATATAACTACAAAACTATTTATGGTGAAACTATTTTTAATAATGAGAAGTTGGAAATAGCCTAAATATCCATCAATAGGAAACTGGCCAAAAAATCTAGAATTTGACAGGTTTGTACACATTAACTTGAAAATAATAATGCTAATGTGAAAGTCAAAATACATATATATATTAAAAAAATAGGTGGTTGGGTACATAAGAAACTGAAAGAATAAACATGGTATATTTAGTCAGAGCTTCCTCAAGAGTTTAGATTTAAAAACTAAGGTGGTAAGTAAATTTCATTCTTTTCTCTTATTAAAGATATTGCTTTAATAAAAAATAAACAATGAAAATTCATTTATTTAAGAAAATAATTAAAAATAATTTAGAAACATATTCCCACCGTGAATTAATAGTAAATCAAGTAGGTAAGCTGCTGTTCTTAAAGATTTGGAAAATATCAAGGGTTTTGTACAAAATTAGAATAGCATTTAAATTTGATATTTTACTTAAAAAAATGAAACTATGTAAAGAGAATCAAACTCTTAAGGTACATTTAGGATTGACTATGTGCTTTTTCTTTCCTAAGTCACACTGCCTTAATTCTAAATTATGTTAACAAAACAAGATGTCCCTGAATCATAAACACGAACGTGGGAGAAATGTATTTCCCAATGAACAGCTGAAGATCCAAAATTGTCATAGTTTCCTTTGTTGGCTCCTCATCTAATCTTTTTTGGCTTCACACCCTAGCCACAAATGTGAGAAGAAGAAAAAAAAGTGACAAGTAGCCAGAGATCAGAAGATATGAACAAAACCTACTGTATGCACTGAAACTTATCTGAATAATGTAAATATAAATAATAAGTGTGTGAACCAAAAATTAACTGTTGGAATGTGAACTAAAGAAAAATTCAGGCCTCCCTGGTGGCACAGGGGTTAGATAATTTCAGAGCTATCAAGCTACAGCCAGTCACTGCAGCATGAGTTCAATCCCTGGCCAGGGAGCTGACCCATGTGGTGCAGCAGAACTAGCCTGTCTCACCCGCTGCTCCCCTCAGCAGTGTATTCAGTAGACCTGCCTATTCTGCTTCCCACTCTGTCTCTGGTGAATCTTCTCACCAGCCCCCCGCTCCCCCGCACCTCCTGCCTAGACCACAGTTCCTGTATGTATAGATAAATAAAAAGAAATATTAAAAAGAAATTAAATTTCAAATAATTCTATATTAATAACCAATATCAATTGATATTAATATTAAATTGCTTGATTGCATATTCTCTTGTTAAAAATAAAACTAAGCTCTACTAAGCTACTAAGCTCAGAACTCAAAATACATCATTTTCTTTTGTTCTTTTTTTCTTAAAAAAAATGTAAAGGAGCTAATTTGGAGATTACCTTAAGTCTATTCACTTCTTCCAATGCATCCTTTTTTTCACGCTTAAGTCTCTCCATTTCATCTGCCTCTAAAGAATCACAGTGAAGGAGCTGTCAATATTAAAATACAAAAGGTATGCATTAGCTACTAATTATAAGAAATAACATAAAAATTCTTTTTGGTGAGTCTTCAGCTTTTCCATTCTAATAAATATTTGGGAATCAGATGATTGTTTTTAAACAGAATTTAGATTATTATAAAGTATATACTCTCTGTTGTTATCTTTGTGATTCTTATTTGCACAATACAACTTTCCTTAGAAGTCTAAATGTTTATAATGTCAAAAAAGACTTTACTGGGAACACAGTGGACTGTGGTGGTAGACTGCAGGTGCTTTGGTGGTGGGTGACCATGGCAATAACACCTGAGGGAGGATACTGTAGTACTACCAAAACGCAGACATGCAAACCTACTTCACCTCAATTTAAAGAAAGATTTCATGAGTTATGAACATAGGCTATTCCCTGAAACATCCACTCCAAATACGTGGTTTCTAAGGCTAGTAAAATGTTGGACATTATTAAACAAGGCAGTTTACATGAACCCAGTTAAAGTCTACTAGTCAATTATGTGTCTTCTTTTACTTAAACAATGTAATGTAACAGTTAAGTGGCTTAAAAAGATTCCTGCACAGAACTGTGATTGAAGATATTAGTAATTCATGTGAATGTGAGTAACAACAGGATAGCAGAAATGACATTTTTTTTAAATAACTTCTCCATGATTTATTTTATAGTTAATTACAAGGTAAAATGACAATCTTATCAGAGATAAAAATCCAAGTTCCAATTATAGTCATCTTCTAATATTTAGGAGTTATAACAGAATTTTTAAATAATAAAATATAATTTAAAGGATTAAGTGGAGATATCTTTGGGTTCAAAAGAGTACTTCAGTTAGGAAAAGTGATTCAGAGTAGGAAAGCAATACAAATTATTAGTCGCTTACCATGTGCAGCTACAGTGCTAAAACACATGTCTGTATAGATATGTGCAATATAATATAGTTGCTATAATCTTATCTCCATTTTACAGTTGAGGAAAAGAGCTCAAAATGTTAGTAACTTGTCTTAAGGTTTCATAGCTTATAAATGGCCACCTTATCACAAACAATTTACTTCTGATATAGCTATTCAATTGTGTTTCACTTATTAAAATTTTGGGGGTAAACTGAGTTAACAAGAACCGAAATGTGAAACGCCCATATTAGGGGATTTACAACACTTTTCTGTGATTTTAAGATGATCCATTCGTGATATCTGATCACTGTGGTGAACTCATCAGATGACGAGAAGCTGAAGTCTATCACATCATAAGTGTAGGCTCCAAACTTGCTTTTTCTGTGTGTAACCTTGTACAGCCGCAGTAGCAATGACTAGAGTCATAGTGAGTTAATTAGATATTTTTGGTTCTAAACAGTAATATACTTATATGTATATATTTTGTAAAATCTATATACTTTGGTATGCCATATTTTTCCCAAACCAAAAGATGTTTGGTCAATTAAACAGAAGTAGCACAGATATACACGAACTTAGCAATTACCCCTTAAAAGATAGCATCTCAAAATCAGATGAAAGGATGAGGAAAAGAAGCTCATACAAAAGATACATGCTTGTGCTTTACAGTTCTAATTATTATAATGTTCAAGAACAAGCAAAAGAAAACTACGCTGATAGAAATCAGGACAGTGTGAAGGTGGCCGCGATGGCTGGTTGGGAAGGTGGCATGAAAGAGGCTTTTGAGTGAGATCACACATGAAAGTCGTACACTTGATGTTTTTCTACTTTATTGTGTGCTTTATAATTCAATAAAAGTATATTTTAAATATATTAAAGAAAAAAGAAGCCATCTTTAACAGTCAAAAAGAGGAAACACAAAAGTAAAAGACAGGCATTCCTAACAAATGGATTATACATTCTGGGCCCTCTTGCGACAGTGAGAAGGTTCATGGGATAACCACAGTGGAATTTCCCCCCGCTTACAGACTGGCAGCTTTCTCAACCACAGATCAATTGATATATTTCAAAAGAAGCAATTCTGGCTTTTAACTAAAACAAAATAGGAATTATACTATGAAACAGTAAGATTTTTTATGTGTTTCTGATGAGCTGCCTAGACAAGAAGTGATTTTTATAGTGTCATTCGAACTGTGGTATAAGACCAATTACTTAATGTATAGAGTTAAATATTAAGTAAAAATGCAATGATGAGGAAAAGATAAGTAATACTTATAGAAGTATTCTACTGTGTGAATATTCTACTGTGGAGTCAGGTGAACAAAAAGAATAACCAAGTTCTTTACAAGGCTATCTTCTCTGTGTTAACAAGCACAATGCAACAAAGGAAACCTTACAAACGGATATAATCCCTCCTGCACAGCACTTTGATCCAAAGCCACAAACAGGAAATTATTGGCATACAGAAGACCTTGCACAATTGCCATTAGCACTTGGGTCTTGTTATCAAAGTATCATAGACTGAATACATTCTTATTTGCCCTAAAATCATACTGGTAAGGAGGAACTAAATTATTGTTTTGAAGTAGGATATTTTTTTGCAGCTAGGAAGAAAACTTTGCATGTTCATACAAAGCACTCTGAATCACCCACTTCACTTATATTGTAAACCACCCCACCACCATTGTCCTTCCTCATCAAACGAGGGTAAAATAGTTTTAAGAACTATACAGTTCTTATTATCATATATAATAAGAAAACAAATTTTAGTTGTCAACAATAGGTAGATAAAAACATAACACCTGAATGAACAGAAGGAAAAAACATGTTATTACAGTTTGTGTTTTCCTACCCTAAATACTAGAGAATTAGTTCTAATAAATCTGTGCCTCAATTCTAAGAAAGTGAGAGTTTCTAAACAACTAAGTCTTTGGGTGATTAGACACATGCTTAGCAGTAAAAAAAGACTGTTTACTAAATGAACAAAATTATATGAGACATTAACATCTATGAAATAAAAATCAATTTTACCAAAAATAAAGTTAAACACTGGGGGAATAAAACCCTCCAGATTAATTTTTTAATAAATTTGAATATCTTAATGAAAAGAAGACAAACATTATCAATGATTCAACAAAAAGACAAGAACTTCACTTCTGAACAAAATTTGGACGAATAAAGTTTCTGTAATTTAAACTCTCCTAGTATAAAACTTTATTTTTCAGTAAGATAATTAATCTGTAAGAAAATTAAATGTAAAGTGGTTCGAATATCATGGAAATTTATTTCTTGCTCACTTTTGCTGTTCCATCAATAATACTATGAAAAAGTTAAAAATTGTGAGTGAGAAAAAATATATAACTAATTTTAAATTCAAGAGAAATTGAAAAACAACTGGAAGAAGGAGATTCAATAAGATGGTTTCACATAAAGTAGCCATTCAAAAGCTAGTATCTTTCTAATCATCAGAAAATTTAATACTGAAAAAAAAAAATCCCATTGTCAAATAGCACTACAAACTATAACTATTCAGACTCAACAAAAAATATTCCAGATATTATTTTCTCTTACGAAAACATTAGCAAAACCCAAAATGAGCAGAGAAATAAAGCCATGTTAAGTTTTTCCCAAATCATCCTCTAAGTTCAATTAAATTCCAATGAAAAAAGCCCCAACTGAATTTTTATTACCATTGGGAATGATTATAAAAACAACAACAACAAAAAAATCTAAGGATTGTATCTACCACTAACAAAGAATCTATACCTGTAAAGCTAGAATAATTAAAATAGCAATGAACTGGCAGAGAAATAGATCCATGGAACAGAGTGGTAGGTTTAGAAATAGACCTGTGCAAATAGGCAGAAATTAGGATGTAAAAATATCTGTCTGTATTTCAAGTTAGTGGCAAAGGCAGCAATAAATGATAATAAAACAAGGACAAAGGGCTATCCATTTGGGAAGACAGAAATAAGTTTAGAGTGAATTAAATACACAAATTATATGTAAAAGAAAATGCCTTAATACAACATTTTTAAATGATAATGACAAAGATTGAATGATGTGAAATATAAATATTAACATTCTATAGAAGGGATTATAGTTCAGGCTGTAAAATTTCAGTGGGTATTACAATTATTATAGGTGTACTGTCATGGGGTGAGTGCAGGGTTGGGAGTTTCATGAGGAGATAGTGATAAAGGAGGAGGTAGAAGATCAAGATGAAATTTTATAATCGATTTTAAATTAACTTTTTTTTACATTTTACTTAATTAACATGCATTAATTTTATAATTTATAAAAAAAATGAACAAAGCTTACATACATAACATGCAACAGTCAAAACTTACAATTTAAATGTAATCAAGACATCTCTATAAGTGGTACTCTACCTGCGAATCTAAAAGGTTGGAAATTTCATGTGTACCAACATTTACTTCATCCAACTGTAAGCAAAATAAGTTCCTAGCAACCTGGACAAAATCTAAAATAGAACATATTTCAGTCAGAAGACAGCAAGAAATCTTATTTAAATATTACTTTTCCTATATGAAGTTGAAGTTATGTGTTATAACTGATGCTTCAAATTTAAAATACACAAATTACCTTAAAATGGTGTGATACATGTAAGTTCAATTAGTAGAGAGAAACTGGTTTAACTTACTTCAGTAAACTTTACCAGTTAATAAATCAGTTAAGATGATACCAAAGCGACTACATATCATAATCATATCTATTTCTCTCACTCATTATGTGTAAAATTTTTCCTGAAACCTGACAACATTATGATAAAGCTTTTCTAGCTGGAAAACCCAAGGCTTAATAATAGTAATAACAACAATAATTATAACAATAACGATAATAATAATAATGCCAGCAGTTAATATTCATGTAGCAGCGTTTGCAGGTACTTTCATCCTACAACAATTTTTGGAGGTAGGTCCCTTTGTCCTCTCTGTTTTACGGACTGCAGCTAAAGCATCTGGGCTTTATCCCTGCCTTACATGCTAACTCAATTACTTTCCTTATCTACTTTCTGCCTTAATTGTTGCGGTTTTAGTTATAAGTGCCTTTGTGTTTCCTGTTCGTTATTTTAGGGTGACTTCCAAAAGAAAAGGAGAACAAATTTATATTTTCCACCACTTCAAAACCATATAAGTATATTTAGTTTTTCAGCAACACAGAAGTTAACATGACATAGTGTTACATTTACAATATAAGAAAAAAATATCGATGCTGTCAAAGATACAAAAAAGCTGTTAGAGTCACACATTACTAGAGGCAGAACAAACATGTTTAAAATGTCTTTGGAAAACAACTTATCTATATCTATACACACATATATGATGCATTGACTAAGTTTATAGCAATATGTGATCTTGAATAATAATTACAAAGCACCATAAAACATATATTTATGATATATATGTGTATATATATATTTCATATTATGTCATCCCACTAACTAAAAACTTAGAATTTCACAGTAGCAGAATTAAGACTTCTATATTTTATATTATTTTTTGTTATTATTAATGCAATATTATAACAAATTAAAAAATATAGAATGATACTTTATAGCTATCAGATTCTAAGAATTTCTGCTTACCCAGCCAGCCCAGTAATTCTAACTGAGTTTATAAGGAATTGACTGAGGAAACTTAAAATAGATGTGTTTTCATTTTTCTCTCCTTCCTCCTAAAGAAAAGTATTCTTAATGAAAATGAGTCACAATAAATCTCCAACCAAGTGTCTGTAATGATACATGATGAACCTAATATTACCTCCGAAAGACACTGTCCCCTTTGGGTCTACTTGTACTTGCTGTCTCAAAGCTTGGTGTTGTTCCTTTGTCGGCTGGATACCAAGATAATTTAGAGCCTGGAAGGAAAAGAACTTATGTAAAGCAATTTCTAAACCCCCAAAGTATAAAAGTTTTCATTACAACTTTATGTCACAGTCCAGTGAAAAGAATCAATATCAGGAACAGTGACCAGAATTAGATGCCCCAGGAAAGTCAGCTGACTATTTGTAGATTAATTTTCCAAAGCATATTAGCTTCCTGATTCCATTTCCATCTCTGCTGTTTTGTTTTTTTTCTTTTCAAGACAAGCTGATTGTACAATGCCAAATTTATAATCACAGCCCTAGAACCAAACCTCCAACTACCTCTTTATTTAAAATATATGTAATGGCAAAAGTAAAATAGCAAGGCAATCCTATTAAATAAGACTTAACTTTAATAATTTCTGTAAGTAACACACTAAAAAAATGGGTATTTGGTTAAGGAATGTTCTGTGCTTGAGCACAAAGCTAAAGTTGATAGGGATTGGAAATAAATGTAACACGTTCTAATTTTTAGCTTACTTTGGGGTATGCTTACCCCAAAGAGTAAATCAAAAGGCTTTATCTAGAACCCACTTCTACCTTTTTTAGTAGCTACGCTGATTAAAATTCACAGACTGGTATATCCTAATACACATTGCCTGCTTGGATTTTACAGACAGAACTGTAATTTTTAGCCAGAAACATGGCCATCTAGATAAAAGATACTTTCCAACATTCTTCAGGTTAATGAAGCCATGTGATTTGATGCTAGGCAAGGAGACACAGGATGAAGTGTTACAGGGAACTTCTGGAAAGTCTTTCAAAAGTGTAGTGGGCATTTCTTTTTTTTCTTTTCTTTTTTTTTTTTTTAGGACCTACTTATACTCTAGAAACCTTTGAGCTGGTGTTGCTAGGGCTGCCTACCCCCTGCTTGCACAAGGCCCTGGGAGTACCTGCAGCCCTCAGCCCTGAGGGCTCCAATCCCCCACTCCACTCCTCCACTCCTGGAACCCTGTGACCTGAGAAATATCATCTGCCCAGAATCTGGTCACCCTCCCCCAGTCATTTATTTAACTGACCTACTTTGCCCCTTTTGTTGGCTGTGTGGGTAGGAGGGGTGGGGGTGGGGGGGACACCTGACCTGGTAGGACTGAATGGACCTTGTCTCTGGGTGTTAAAAAAAAAAGTATTGTCCAATTTCCAAACATTGTGTAATTTTTTAGTTATCCTCTTGTTTTCTAGTTAATTCCACTGTGTTGGGGAGTATAAACTATAGGATCTCAATTCATTGAAACCTGTTGAGATTTGCTTTATGCACCAGCCTATGGTTTATTTTGGCAAATACTCTGTGTGACCTTGAGAAGAATGGATGTTCTGCATTTATAAGGAGCAGAGTTCTGTGAAGATCAATGAGCTAGAGGCTGGTTTATCATGTTCAAATCTATAGCCTTGAGGGGATTTCCTGCTTTTTCTCTCAGTAACCAAAGTAAATATTTTACACCTCCCCAAAATATTTTTATGGTTCCCAACATCTAGTTTCCACTCTAGTTTCGACCTGTTGCAGTGTACTTTATTTCCTCCTGAGTTCCTGGGCTTCTTCCTGTTGTCCTCCTGACTGTTGCTGATGAATTCTCTTAGCTTCTCTGCAAATATCTTTCCTTGATCTCCCTTTTTTTTTATTTTATAACAGTTTATTTTTACATCATTTTGTACATTTTTTTTTCTATCTCAATTGTAATCCCTGAGGGTTTCCCATCATCAAGTCACCCGTGTGCCATCACCATAATCCCATGCACTTTCCTCCCCCCCCACCCCGTTTTTGATCCCATTCCCCACTCCACCCCCACAAAATGTCTCGTATATGGTTGGTAGTGGGCATTTCTTTTCTCCTTTCCTTTCCTCTTTAGGGTTAATTAAAAGAAAAAGGCAAAAATAAAAGGAAGGAGTGAAGGAGGGAGGGAGGGAATGAGAGGAAGGGAGAGGAAGAAAGGAAGGAAGGAAGGAAAAGACTGTTGGAACTTTAGCTCATGAAGTGCCCCCAGGAGCAGAAAGAGAGTTGGGGTTGGGTCCCTAACATTCTAGAACCTCAATGCCAGTCCTTCATTACCTTCTTTCAGGTTTTTTTTTCATGTGAGATTTTAAAAGTTTTCTAAAGGAAACCACTGTTATTTTAAGTTTTCCAGTTATTTATAGCAAAACCTAATCATAACTAATACTCAGGACTTGAATAGATGCCACATTACTTATTGAATCCTAACAAGAACGTATATAATGCCAAGGAGATCAAAACTAAATAAAATTTAGGCAAGGTTTAGTGTTGGCAATTATCCTTTATAAAATTTCTTCTTCCTGGAGATGGCACATGGGTGACTTGGTGATGGGAAACCCGTGGGGATTACAATTGAGATGGAAAAAAAATGTACAAAATGATGTAAAAATAAACTTTTGTAATAAAAAAAAATAAAAAATAATAAAAAAAGTAAAAAAAAAATTCTTCTTCCTCTGGAATCTGTTTATTCATTTATTTCATTCGCCAGCTATTTATTTAGTGCTTACTAGTTGCCAGGCATTTAACTAAGCAAAGAGATACATGAACAAGATACAGCTGCTAACCTCAAAGAGCTATGACCTCTTTGAGGAAGAGAATAATATGTATTAAGTAATTTGCAGCAGGATATACCATGGCAAAAACAAATTGGATAACATATAGCTAGTTGGGCACAGTGAGAGAAGATAGATTTGGAAGGGGCGACTCTCAGGAAGGATCCCTTCAAAGTGTTTCAGAGCTTAGTGTAGCATTCTCTGCCTAGTCTGTCAAAGATAATTGCCTTGCATAACACAAAAACAGTAATTACTAACTTTTGCATGTTCTTTTTTCCCTTTTGTCCTAAAAATGTTTAACTACACACACACACATACATAAACAGAGAAACAAAGAATACCCATGTTCTCATTATCATTAAGTATTCATTGATATTTACTTGAAAATTGTACACATATGTAAGAAATAAACATAGACTTGGTTGAAAGTTTTCATCATTTTTCCTTAACAACTACCACTACCCTAAGAGTATCCTTCCTATGTATGATTTGATGCTTTCACTACATAAGCATGCATGTTCTGATCATAGTACTCTAGTATATTAAAAATTTTACATGAATAGCATAAAAAGAAAACCTTACAAATTACTTTTATTCTTATCTCAGTGAAGATTTCATAATTGCTCAATATTGTTATCTGCAAAACTAGCTTACTTATTTTAACTTTGGTATCCCGCTGTATAAATATATTACAGTCTATTATATTTTTTTCTGATTAATGCACATATAATTACCCCATCTGTAATTTATTACTAAACATTGTACATATCCCCTTGTAGATATGTGTGAAAATTTCTCTACTCTCCACCTTAGCAGAGGAAATTCCAAATCATTGGGTATGTCTATTGTCAATTTTAATATACTGAAAAATTTCTCTCCAAATTGGCTGTACCAGTTCATGCACACCACTAGTAAATACACACTCCTATGTCTACATTTCAACAGCATTTGCTGCTTTCATACTTCCTTTTTCGTCACTGGGTGTGAAAGAGTACATAGTCTATTAACTTGAATTCCCCTAAGATTAAACTTTTAACATGTTTACCAGCAATGTTTTGATTTATAAGTTATTTAGTAACATGTTTTAAAATTTCATAGGATTCTAAGGTTATTTAATTTCTGACCTGTTGGCATTCTTGCAACTGTGATAACTATACATGTCTGCAGATATTGCCAAATATCCCCTAAGGCCAAAGAAAATGCCACGGTTATTCTTGAGCAACACTGCTCGGCATACAAACACTATTAAATAGTTTGGTGCATATTTCTCTATGAATGAAGAATTTATATTAAAATGCATAATGTTACATATTTTTTGCAAAAATTAAATTACACTATATATAGTGCTTAGTGTTTTAAAAATTATCACCCTTGTCACAACTTCCTATTGTATACACTTAGGAATGCTTTTTCAAGATGTTAGAACAATACATTACAACTAGCATTTGAGTATATTTATTCCAGATTTTGAATGTAACAAAACACTGCAAAGGCTCCTTTTGAACTTCTTAGAATGGACAACGGTCACATTTTGAGTTGTATAGTCCCAAGTGTTTTATTTTTACTACATAAAATTTGGTATATACTAACACCATATAGGTAATATATATATAGGTTTTAAGATTTCATAACATTTTAGTAAAATAGTCTTAAAAAGAACATATGAACAGTAAATTTAAAATAGAGTTATCCTTAGGGAGAGGGACAGCTGATCAGTATACACAGATAGGTCAAAAGGTTCTTATTTACTTAGCTGGGCCATGAGCACATGCATGTTTCTTGTTTTGATTTTTAAATTGTACATATATAGCATAATCATTCTTGCATATGAGGGATATTTTCATGTAAAGAACTAAAAACAACTTTATAAAGGTAACACAGGGCCCTCCCTGGTGGCACAGTGGGTTAAAGCATAGCACTAAGAAGCTAAAGCCACTTCAGCATGAGTTCGATCCCCACCCCGGAGGTGACCCACATGGCATGGAAGACCTCTCCTGACCAGCCCGCTGCTCGCCTCAGCAGTATACTACAAAGGTCAGGCTGTTCTGCTTGCTCCCAAGTCTGTCTCTGGTGAATCCTCTCACCACCCCTGCACCTCTGGCCTGTACCCCGATTCTGTATGCATACATAGATAAATCTTAAAAATAAATAAGTAAAATAAAGGTAACACAAATAAAGTACCTATCACATAAGGTAACTCAATAAGTAATAATAATTCTACAAAATGAAATGACTGTGTAAATTAATTTAGAACTAAACTTAGGTGAAAATTTTGTTGAAAGTAACATTTACTCAAGATAAACACAGCATGTCAGTAAAGTAAGTTCACAATTTAACTTGAAGGTAATTTGTATTTTATCACAAAGTAGTTTCCAGTAATTTTTTGAATAACTAATATTATTTTTTAACCTTAAACAAAAATGCAAATGTGTTAACTGGGCAAATAAATGTCCTTAATTTCTCCTGATCTGAATGATGAACTTAAAAATGTTCCTCTTTACAATATCAGTCACATACTTCCAACCTAATACAGAGAACATCTCATTAACTATAATCAGATATTGGATATGCCACTATTCACTACATCTTTCTTCAAATGTTACAGAAATGGCAAGAGGTAAAGTAAATATCAGTGAAATGTTATCTCTATTCCCAAAGAAACTTTCTCAGGTATAAAAATATAAAGACTGTAGAGGTGTAATAATTTTTGTCTTCAAGCCAACTAGTAAATTATATTCTTATTTGCTATGTTTACCATACCTACTTATAACGTTAATAGTAGACTCAAATATAATACATAGTACTCATAAAAATACTTTGAAGAAAATATCATTACAAATAACTATGGTGAAATTATTTTAAAATACCTGTAAATAAAACCATTCTCAGAGTAGTCATGAAAAGTTTAACACAACCACATGGTCTTCATGGAAAATAAACAATTCTTTATTCAGACAAGGAATTAATAACTATTATGACAGATGTCACTTTCCAGTATATACTGATATACTTCAGGATTTCAGGAAAACACTACCATACTTACATGGATATTAACAGGAAACGTTCCTAATCCATTTCTTGACATTTCTGTATATCTTAAAATTATACTGAATAGGCAAAGTAATAACTACATAATCAATGAACATCTTTTCTTCATGAAATTTTACTATAATGACAGTTTTTCAAGATGCTAAAAACAATGCATTTGTAGAAAATTAGGGAAAAAAGACATTTTATTTCCTTTTAAGTATTTGAGCATATTGGCTTTGTCTTTTACAGAACAGGAAATAGATTAAAAAGGAGAAAGGGGAATCTGAAAAAAGCAACTAAAATAGAAGGACCTATTTCACACTGAAAAAACATCAATATAGGACCATCCACTAGTAAGACTAGCTTAGACATATCTGGGTGAATAAAATTTAATTTGGATTTTAGAAAAATATTTTTTACTAAGTAAAATAAATATAGCTTCAAACTCTGAAAACAATGTTTTATTAAGTAAATCACTAAATATAGTTTAAATGTAAGTAGAGAAGCTGAATTTAAATAGGATATAAAATCCCTTGGCTCTGTCATTCTTATTTTTTTACAAAAACAAAAATCAATGTGCTTGGGTAAAAAAGGAAACTAAAGAATGGAATTCTGATTCCATAATCAAGAAACTCATTTCTTAGAACTAACACCAATTGGGATGACTTCTTATTGCTATGAAAATTAATAGATATTTATATCATACATCATTGCTTTGTTATATATGAATAGTATATTGTTAAATCTTCAAACTCTCTATTTTTTGAAAATGTTAACCCTGACTGTAAATTTTACCATTAGCTAGTATTTACATTTTATCCACATAAAGAGTGTAAGTTAGCAAAAGATGATGAGGAGTTTGAAAACCTCAAATATCTCATTAATCAAAGCAGGTATTTGAACAGAGTGCAGTAGGTATGGTCATTAAGAAGCTTTAGGGCTCTGCAAAGTCATGTCAAGGTCTGCGAATACTGAGCTGAATGATAAGAGCAAGTCTGGATGAAGGAACTGGACTGAATCAGAATTTGAACATGGGTATCTTCAGGTTTGCAATGAAAAGGGTACTGCTTAGGACCATGCAGAAAATGACAATGAGAATATTTTAATCTATCTAGATTTATTTCCATACTCTTCCTAAAATATATATTTAAGAAAATCATTATCTGAAAATACAGGGAAGTAGAAGCTATGGAATTTTAGTACTATATTCACTTGAACATAATTTTAAAACAGTGTTTTCTTCTGTCAGTTCCCAGGTCACCTGACAGGAGAAGTTTCAAGATGTTTTTTTATTTTTAATTTTCTTTTTTTCAAAGGAGAGTAAAACCTTAGTATAACACTACCATCTTCTTTATATGTAGTGGTCATCTTACTATTACTTTTTTCATTTGAATTTAGTTTCCCTTTTTAAAAAAAAAAAAGTTGAACAATAAAGGATTATTTCATCTTACTATAAATTACTCTTTGTCGTAATTTATTCCATGTTTCCTTTGATTCTAGATTGTAAAACATCACAATTGTCTTATTCCTATACAGGAGGAAACTATTCATTTGAAAGTCAATTTAGTTACAAAAGAATACCTTTTTATTCTGTACTACTGAGCCACCATGAATTACCCAAATCAAACATGAATGAAATTAATTTAAACCCAAACAGGCATTCAATGAAATGCAAATACATAACTCTGCAAGAAACTAATAGCTATAGTAACTTTATCCTATCAAAGAATGCTTCCTTGCTGTTGTTTTATGGAAGAAAAATGAAAACCTAAAGTATTTACCATTTCCAGCTTTTCTGCCTTAAGGCGAACAGAGGGACTTAGGGAAACCTTCTTTCCTCGTGGTCCATAATTATCAGTGCAGGCAGGGGCAGTATCTATGAGACAACAGGGTGCACACATTAATTGGAAATTTAATTGGACTAGAACTTTCCATTTGACAGGATGTATTTTGGGCTCCTACTGTTCAAAAATAATCTGGCTAATCAGTTGGCAGTTTCCATGATCTTTTCTTTTTCTTTATATCTAAAATACATCACATAAACCAGCTTTAGTTGAGTCCTAAAAGATATGAAAAAGAGTGGTAAATGAGGCATTAAGTCCCATGAGCATATTAACTTAAAGGTAAACATATAGGCCCTCCCTGGTGGCGCAGCAGGTTAAAGCACAGCACTAAGAAGCTTAAGCCACTTCTGCATGAGTTCGATCCCTGCCTGCCCGGGAGGAGATCCACATGGCACGGCAGACCTCTCCTGACCCGCCCACTGCTCCCCTCAGCAGTGTACTTCGTAGATCTGCCTGTTCTGCTCCCCTCTGTCTCTGGTGAATCCTCTCACCCTCCGCATCTCTGGCCTGTACCCCAGTTCTGCATGAATAAATAAATAAATCTTAAAAAAAAAAAAAGGTAAACATATAACCCACCTTTATTTACTCTTTCATCACAATGCTTATTAATTATAAGTGAAAAGATTTTTTTTCTTTCAAAGTAAGTAAAATCGTACTAGAGATTCAAAAAGATTATGAAATTTCTTTGGCACAAGTGATTTTATTATGTGAGTTCCGATGGAAGTTTAGAAAAAACTCATAAATGTAAATTGTTTCAAGTTTGTACATAAAGGATAATATAGACTCAGAAGTTGTTAAGCTAAAAATCCTACTTCTTATTTTACAGTAGGGTTATATTTCAAGTCCCATAAATGGACTTTGAAGAGTTAGGTTCCTGTACCTCTCGCCAATTTTCTAACACCTTTACAATATGCTTGCATTATATGGATGAGCCTTGCTTGGCCTTGTTTTGTGAATAAGAGACCAGGTGTTACAAAAGGCTTTAACTTGAAAAATTATTTGCTTCATTATGTCAATCATACTATCTAAATTGTCATTATTCTAAATACACTTTAAATGGTATTTTACTAGTTCTACATAGAAACAAGAGGAAGAGAAAAAAACTTTTTAAAATGTCACATCTTTATGCAGTGTTTTAATTTTTTTAATCTCTGAGAGCATCTGTCTCTAAGTACAAAGTAATTTGCATTCTCTTTCTTAAGAACATAAGAAGCCCATATGAAAATAAATAGTCTTCCTCTAAACCTTTAACACATCCCGAACAGTCTATGTAAAATTGTGAATACAGCTTATAGGTGTCAAGATCATTTAAAAAAAAAAGTTTGACTTTAGCTTCAAAAGGAATCAAACCTTGAAGGGGTGATTTTAGTATAACAGAATTTTCAGGAATCAGATAAAAGCAACAGTCTCCTTTGTTACTGTGTTGCCTAATTGCTGGCCATGGAATAAAAATAACTGTGGGGATGGATGACACGCGTATTTTTTTCTTAAATTTTTTCCTCTTGAGAGAAATTCTATGCCAAACCTGAAGTGTGGTATAAAAGATCAGCGTGTTGGGCCCTCCCTGGTACCACAGTGGGTTAAAGCACAGCACTAAGAAGCTAAAGCCACTTCCGCATGAGTTCGATTTCCGCCCCAGAGGTGACCCACCTGGTGCAGCAGACCTCTCCTGACCCGCCCGCTGCTCCCCTCAGCAGTGTACTTCGTCAGTCGGCCTATTCTGCTCCCCACTCTGTCTCTGGTGAATTCTCTCACCACCCCTGCACCTCTGGCCTGCACCCCACTTTTGTATGCATAAATAAATAAACCTTTTTTTAAAATCAGCATATTGTGGGGTGGGAGAAAAGACTACAGAGCAGCTAAGGCACACACTTTAGTTTTCACTTTTGAGGTTTGGACTGCTGAGGCGTGACAGAGAGCTTCAGTTTGGAGCTCGATTTACAATGAAAGTACACTAAACCCAGATGGACCCATGCCAACCAAATTAAGGTCTCAGATAAAGACTAACTCTGGGTGTGAATTACTCAACTCAAGTGTAAGTGTGTGGAGGAGCTGAGGAAGGGATGAGCGTGAGGGAGAACAGAAGGGGGTGGGACAGGGACACATACCATTGCAGGTATGTATGGAGGCATGCCTCTCACTCCTGCTTTTCTACATCTAATAGGAACATCTGCTATGTGTGGCATTAGAAGTAAGAGATTAGTGCTTATGTATGCCTACTTTTGGCCAGGAAGTGTGCCAAGTATTTTACATGTGTAATGCTTATATAAGCTCTTTCATCTTCACAATAACCACAATGACCTGGTGTTATTATTCCCATGACAAAGATGAAGAGACCAAGGCCTCCAAAAGACAGAGAAACTAGATTAACCACACAATTAGTAGATGAGAATGTTAGGATTCTAACCTTTTGTGAGCTGTGAGATTAATGCTTGTAAATGTGTCACTATCACTCATCACCAGTTTTCTCATCTGTACAATACAAAACAGACCACCTGCAGGAATTCTAAAAGTAAAATAAAATCTCATAGAAACTACTATAAAAACTAAGAAGTATTAATATAAACAAAGATACTATATTTAAATAGGAAATTAAATATAAGGTTATACTGACCACTCTTTCAACAATATGCAATCATAGCTTGACAAAATTTTGCTTCTTTTCCAGATATCCTTTCTGTAAGCATTTACCTCTGAGCCAAAACCTTAAACATATACATCCAGCATGTTTTGGTAATTCAGAGTAGCCTGACCTGAAAAAGCCCTGGCCTGAAAGCTCATAGATGGTTTTCCTTGTTCGCCACTGTTTGTCTCTTGGTTCCAGCTTATTTATTTGTTCCTTCCTAAGAGAATAAAACTTTATGACAGCTTATTAGTCTTCTGTTGTCATTCTTCTTTTTTTTTTTTTTTAAAGATTTATTTATTTATTCATACAGAACTGGGGTACAGGCCAGAGATGCGGAGGGTGAGAGGGTTCACCAGAGACAGAGTGGGGAGCAGAACAGGCAGATCTACGAAGTACACTGCTGAAGGGAGCAGTGGGCGGGCCAGGAGAGGTCTGCCACGCCACGTGGTCACCTCCGGGGCAGGCAGGGATCGAACTCATGCGGAAGTGGTTTAAGCTTCTTTTGTGCTGTGCTTTAACCCGCTGCGCCACCAGGGAGGGCCCGTCATTCTTCTTTTTAAGAATAGAAGGTAGGCAATGTTTTCTAAAGGCAGGATCAATACCATTTGGTTAATAGCATGAAACTTCCATGGGTATTATCACTTCTATACTTCAAATTCAAAAGCCTTTAGTGCACCTGCTATCATTAAGGTAATGATAGCATTTTAGTCATGCGATGATTCTTCACTTATTTCCTTGAGAATGTTCTTGAAGTGGTTTTAGCTAACTAAGAGTGGTATGACTCTGGATTTGAAATAAGAAGTATATATAACAGAACAGTTTCAGAAAACACATTCCAGTACTATGTAGATTTTTTAAAGTATTACTAGTTTTATACTCTGGAAGATTTTGAGATGGGTAAGTTTACTCATTAAAGCTTCTTCATTTTTAAAAAGTATCAACTGACTGATGGAATCTAGGAGTGATAATGAAGGATCTAATTTGGGAACCATCTACAGTGAAGTTCTATTAACACAATGATCACAAAGCATATAAGCTAATGTAGTGATAATTTAGAGTTAACTTTGCTTTTTCCCCCCCTAGAAATATCTGGCCTGCTGCATTTATATGGAAATAAGAAAATGGGACTGAGTCAATGCTATTTTTGGTTAGAAATGTTCCATTTTAACTACATTTTAATACTTACATTTACTTATAGCTTAGTCATACAAAATACTTTTCATTGTTATTTCCCTATTACAAATCTAGCATTGTTTCTTACTAGTTTTTGGAATATGTAGGAGGATGCAAAAGTGAATTCAAGATTAGAAGCTTATATTTCTGGTCTAGAAATATGCTTTGGAATATTACTGAGCTTCACTCTAGTCTGCAGATTGTACAATGATAGTAACGACAAAATTTACTAAGCACATACTACATACTAATTACAACATTAAATGCTGACACACATGATACTGTTTAATGCCTTCACTAACCCATAAAGCAATTAATTCAAGGTTACATTGCTAACGAATTGGAAGCAAAAGTATGAACCTCTAAGTTTGCATTCAGAGCCCAGTGATCAACCACTGTACCATTCCCACACCACATTCAGGCCTCATACTATTTCTTTACTTATCTATTTGTCCATGTTTTCACATTATATGTACAAACGTATTATTCACCCACAAGAAAATTATGTTCTTATATGACTGAACCCACCTTGCTCTAGTTAATATAGACTATTACAAATATTATCTGATAAACACACATACCTAAGCAAACCCACACATATTTCAATATATTTAGATGTTTTCTTTTCTTTTTTTTTTAAAGATTTTATTTATTTGTGCATACAGAACTGGGATACAGGCCAGAGACTCAGGGGTGAGACAGAGTGGGGAGCAGAACAGGCAGATCGACGAAGTACACTGCTGAGGGGAGCAGCGGGCGGGTCAGGAGAGGTCTGCCACACCATGTGGTCACCTCCGGGGCAGGCGGGAATCGAACTCATGCGGAAGTGGTTTCACCTTCTTAGTGCAGTGCTTTAACCCGCTGCGCCACCTTGAAGGGCCTATTTAGATGTTTTCTAATCTGAATAATGAAGGTTCTTAAACCCATGGGTTACTATGCAATATAAGTATCCTCAGAGAAAATATCCTCATTCTTTCATAACTCTTACTGAGCTGTGTTATGTACATGTGATATACTCAGTAAATGGTTACTGAATAAATGGCTGAAAGAGGCACTGAGTAGCTCAATAACTTAAAACTTAAAAACATGCTACATAAATGTTTCCTCACCATGTGTTTAATTTTTCCTCACATGGGTTCCCAGTTTAACAAAAACAATATATCAAGATAATAGAAATTAATTATGTATGGGGAATAATATTAATAAATCTTAAGAATCAACAAATATCACTTAATAAAAAGGTTTATAACTTATAACTAAAAACTGATACTAGCCCACTGGTAAATACTGCTCCAAATCAGAGGGAACTGCTATAGAATCTACTACAATTGCTTGTGAAGTGTAGTAGTTATATACTATGATCAGAATATTTATGTCTTTCCAAAATTCACACATTGAAACTTTAACCCCCCAAATAAATGGTATGTGGGTGGGGTCCTTTGAGTGGTGATTAGGGCACTAGGATGCAGTGGTCATTTGTGGAATTTATGCTTCAGATCTGTGTTATGCCTAGTCTCCTCTGCCATGTGAACTCAGAAGAAGTCTGCAACTGGAAGAGGTCTCTCACTCAGGCATGGCAGCACAATAATCCTGATTTCCAGTCTCCAGAAATGCAATAAATAAATGTTTGTTGTCTTTAAGCTACTCAGTCTGTGGAAGTCAGCTAAAGCAGCCCTAGTAGACTCAGACTCTAGATAATGTAGACTCAGACTCTAGATAATGTATACTATTTCTCCCTTATTTTGTAATTCTGATACATATAATGCCATTAAAATTAAAATACAGGCATACAAATTTGCATAATAATTTAAACATGTAATTAAGTTTTTTGCAAGTATAGTTCTTTATTGGTTTACTTAATTTGGGGGGATAATTTAAAGGGAGGGAATTTTCTTGCTTGAAATTTGATAACAGACATTTTACAATTTGATAAAAATCCTTGTTTTTTTATTGGTAGTTTATACAATTAGTCCTTTAATGTTTTTTAAATTTAAAAAATCATTTCATGATAATTAAGGACCATTAACACTAAATTAACAATACTGATGTTCTTTCTGATTTATATTTAACTATATCTTCCCATAAAATATATTTCTTAAGTTATGCTCTCTTCTATAATTTTTCCGAAAATGCATTTAATATATATGTACGAAAAGGACAAGGCAACCTAATCTTGATTTATAAGAGTTTTTCACTATCTAGTTTCAATAGTTCAAAGATTATTATAGCTTCAAAGACACTGTTATGATAATGATAATGAATCCTTTAAAATACCAACCTTTTGTAAAGAAAATTTTCCAACAAGTCATACTCTAACAGGAACCACTGCACAATTCACTCATTTACCCTTTTATTCACTGAAGGTGAAAAGATGTAATACACCTTCCTTAAAGTCTATTAAGTCACATTATGTATTCTTCATCGCAAGACAGTAATTGAGAAAAATAACAAGAGGAATTAAATGTGCATTTACCTGTCTTAGATATATCTGTAGGGCTGTTGTCCAAAGAAGTAATTGGAGTCTGTTCTGTTTCCTCATATCCAGATTTCATCTATGAAAGAAAATGAATATAAAATGTCATTTTTCAAAGTAGGTCAAAGACCAATCTAGAAGCTAATGTTAACATAAAAAGAATAGTTGAAGAGAGTAAAGCAAAAGCTCATAAAATACTAAATCTTTAAGACTCTGATATATTCATCCTCAAATAAAGCAATTCAGAATAATTAAAAGTAAACAGCTGCTTTCAGCTCTACCATGTCCAAGGTCAACAAAATACAAGGTCATACATCTATCTTTTAAGGGCATTAAAACCTTAAATAAAAAAGTATAGGGGCTGATAGCCTATCTTACACTTCATATCTAATTAGCATTTAGTTAAGTTACCTTTGATAAATTTTATTTCTCTCACTGAAAGCCTACCTACCTGAGCTTCCTATTTTGTTTCATAGCTAACACAGATTTAACGATTATATGCTCTATTTTATAACTTTGTTCCTTAGGGCACTGTACCAATTGGTAACTGTATCAATTTTGAAATAAAATCTCCACCTTTGGCATGATTCAAATAAGGGGAACTATATTCTAGAACACACAGGTGAGGGAATAGTATCTGCCTCCATTGGATGACCAGGATGTCTCACTGTGCATAAAAACAAAGGGAGAAAACAGAAATAACAATGAGTTAAACCACATTAAAGACTGTCTGAAAATAAATCTAGCTTTCCTAGTAGTTCTGAATAAAATATATCTTTGTGAATCCATTATGTCAAGCATTTTCTAACTTAGTATGACCTTCTGGCACAGGAGACATGCTGTTTAAAAAAAAAAAAAAGATACTAGCAGCACAATATAAATATCTTAAACAGAAAGAATTAAACTCTTTCAAGGAAATATCAATTTGCTAACAAACTGCACTACTGAAATTATAATTTTATGTGTATATAACAAGCATAAATACATATGGAGATTTATGGACTGCATAAAGAGAAATTTAAGATTACCTGATTTATCTTAAAAGATGGTAAAATAGCATCTGTAGTTTTGGGAGTAGATGAGGTCTTTGGAATTAGTATTTCAGGGGAAGAAGTCATAAATGTTGAACCTTGAAGGCCATATTCTTCTGAAGCTTGTAAGCGGGACATACAGGACAGGTTCTCTGGAAGACTGCTGTCCAATCTTTGTCTGATAAATGCTATCTCCCAAGCAGATTCTGACCTAGCAATTAAAAGAAATTGTTTTACATATATGTTGCAGCTATAGTATAATTCTGAGATAACAGTGTTTCATATATTATCAAAAACTATCAAACATACTTGTTTTAGGGATTAAAGTACTAAACATAATGTAAATTACTATTTTTAAGGAGTCATGCTAAATGACTCATCCTATCTTATGGATAGGATAGTTACCTCAATTTGCTTCTGGTAATTATGTTTTTTGCTTCTTCAAATGATACACCAATCATAGATTCCTTGTTTATTGAGATGAGCTGATCTCCTGGCTTCAGACGTCCATCCTAACAAAAACATAAACTAATGAGGAATGCTTTAAAAAATACTAAATGATGTAATTAAAGCATTGTTCCAGCAAAGAATGTTTAAAAGAATGAGTAAAATCAACTTGAGACAAAGAAGTTCAGTAGCAAAAGTTTTGATTAAAGCCTTGTTTGGCACTCAACACAAATGAAATTGGACAGTACGGTATTCCTTGAGAAAGTGTGGCTCCTAGGGAATCCTGAACATCTGCAACCAGAGCCTGAGCACTAGGAAGAGAGGTCTATTTAAACAATCCGGAACTCTGAAACAGATACAGCTCTGACACTGTGATGAAATATGCCAAATCCTAGCATATTTCAGATTACAAGGCCCATTCACTTTATTTCCCAACCATTTCTGCATCTTTCATACTTGTTCCACAGTAAGAATTTTTTAAAAATCAGTGAAGGATCTTAATTATATCAATCTTACCTCTACCTCAGCTCATGATCTATTTCATCTTTTAAAAAAAAATGTTTTTTTATGGAATTAACATCATTGTTTCCATTACAGAAGTGCAGAATAACCACCTGCTCAGATCTGCTTTCCCTTCTGAATCAGTTCAAGCTTGCTGTGTAAATAGCTTAAGTCCTGCGAATGATGACCACCTTTAATTATCTAGCACTGTCTTTGCTAAACCAGGCTGTGCCTATAAGTAGCCTGAATAAAAAACAGCCAATCAATTGCAGGTTTCGCTATCTTCATCTGTCTTTTATCACCTTGAATTAAACTAGAAAAGGATGAGCTCTCTTCATTTTCAGTTCCTAAGATACTTCACTATCATCTGTACAAAGCAGAAATTCCTGTATAGGGAATATATAGTACTGTAACTAGGGAAGATGCTTATATGGTTAAAAAACTGGATTGTCACCTGATGTTATTTACAGAAATTCAAGAAAATATTTTACTTCAAAGTTTTAGCTACTAAAATATATGTTAGATAATTGATCTTCGAACTGCATTACATATAATAAATGGTGATCCCTGATTAACTTACTACCAAGTAACCATGTTACTTTATTTTAAAAAAAAATCTATGATCTCTTTCACAAAATGCTAAATACATAGGAAAACAAATATCTTTATAAAAAATTTTATGAGAAAATTTTTTCTCAAATATTATGTAAAAGATAATACAATCTGAATACATAATGACTCTAGATCTTTCTGAAATATAAACATCACTTTAAAATTAAGCTAAGGAAGATATTTGGATTTAAAATATATTAAATCTGAAAATTAATTTGGATCTTATAAAAATGTGTTTAAATATAACTAGTAATGTCAGAGAATATAATAAACAGCTGCTATATTCATGTTATTTTTTCCATCTATTTGATAAACATTGGAAATAACAAAATGGTAATGCTACAAGAGATTAAGCAATATTATAAAAGTATTCAGATATGTAGCCTATATGTTCAAAGGGCTTATCCTATAAGATATTGTAAACTGTCTGTGTCTACCTTTTATTATTGAGTTAGTTATGGTTACAAATGTACTTAAATAAGCTATACTCAGACTACGCTTAAATACATACATGCATTAGCTTGCAATCTAACATTTAGACTGTGGAAGTCACTTGCTCAAGGTTGAGGTAAAATGGTAAAATCTAGTAAATAAAATCTAAAGAACAATAAACAAAATTAGGGAATATTAATTTGGGGGAGAAGAGAGGAGGAAATATGATTGGGGAAAGTAAACAGAAAGCTTCAATTATACTTATATTTTCTACTGAATAAAATGTTCAGTGGTGAACTCTAAATTATACCTGTTCATTTTATTATTATGCTTCATAAATTAGATACATGTGCCAATATCATTTTTGTGTCAAATATTATATAAAAGAAAAT
Organism: Condylura cristata; assembly: GCF_000260355.1. NCBI lineage: Eukaryota > Metazoa > Chordata > Mammalia > Eulipotyphla > Talpidae > Condylura > Condylura cristata. The sequence continues at coordinate 10,726,772 of NW_004567118.1, read as the reverse complement.
CCTCCCAACATAAAAAGCAAATTCATGACATTTACCTCAATAATGTGACAAACTAGATGAATTATATTTTGCTTCTATTTTCTAAAACTGGTAGGAAGTAAGGAATTAGTAGAAAATTTAAAAAATTCCTGTGGCTCAGTACTTAAAGTCTCCATGCTATTAAGCTATCAGCAGCCACTGTAGCAAGAGTTCCACCCTAGCCAGGGAGTTGACCCACATGGCACAGCAGAACTCTCTTGTCTCACCCACTGCTCCCCTCAGCAATTTATTTCAGTAGGTCTGCCTGGTCTGTTCCCCCACTCTGTCTCTGGTGAATGTTCTCACCACTCACATCTCTGGCCTACACCCCAGTTCTTATATGCATAAATAAATAAAATAAATCTTATTTTTAAAAAAGAAAATTTTAAAAATTCCTTAGTAGAGATTGGGAATTATAAAGGTGACTGGAGTGTGTGTGTGTGTGTGTGTGTGTGTGTGTGTGTGTGTGTGTGTGTGTGTGTGTAGGTAAGTGCATGCATACAGCGGTGGGGGAATGATGTTACTATGAATCTAAGGGAGAGTGGAGCTCTATCAGCAGGGCTAAATGCAGAAATTTTAAATGCAATTTGTAAACAAACTATCATTGTTAAATCAAGATGATATAAAAATCAATGAGATCTGCAAAATAATTCCTCACTGGAATCAGTGTAATAAAGTAGTTTGAATGACTAAAATTTAATAACTACATTCTGAATTGTGCCCTAAATTATTATTTAATTTATTATTATTATTATTATTACTAAGTACGGAAAAATAAAGTCCTGCTTCGCTGGAGCAAAGGACAGGACTAGGTTAGTAGACAGTAAATATTGTTATTTTGCTTCAATCTAAACATTATTAGTATAAATGATTTCTTCTTTTTATTAAATTTCCTTGAAAGGGAAAATTCTACAACCTTGACACTAAGTCAGATGGCAATTCAACTGTTTTTTATTTGGGTAAAAGTCTTCAGTCCAGAAGCACTGGACCTAAATGGTCAACCAGACCCAAATGGCAACCAGAGACCTGAATTTTAATCTGAGCTCTACAACTTGCTAATTGTTACATCTTAATAAAAAGTGAATGATAAGGGTAGGGGGTGGAAATGTTCTCCTGAAGGCAATTTAACATAGTTTATATTAAAAGCATTTTCCAGCAGGAAATTGGAAAAGAGGAAGAATACTGCCTTCTAACTGTGGCTATTTATATATTGTTTTCTATAAAAAATATTCACAGCAGTATTTTTTAATTCTTTATCTCTTAGAATAAGATCTTCACAGATCATGTGAATTTCTGAACCTGTTTTAAAGTCAGAACCTGCAAACTAAAACAAAGCTATTTCTGTAGAAGTCTGGCATTCAACACCAGTGAATTCTGCGCCAGCTGGGTTAATGTATATGTGAAGATACTAACTCCAGGGCTATGCTAGGGCCCTTCTGCACTGTCTAGATTCTGACTCAGCAGTCACTGAGGAAAACTCTACAGCATGGCTGGCGACTTGCCAACACTTGCACAGCCCAATGTCAGAGTCTGAATTCTTTCACACTGACATTTATAAAGATGTTGAAGTAATAATGTATTCCTGACCATTTGTACACTTGTGAAAAACTACCAGCACTGTTCAGTTTAGATTAGACTTCTAAACAGCATTTTGGTACGATATTACCAGAAGTGATTTATACAGCCTGACTTTGATTTAACTAATTAGTTACTTCTAAATCCTAAGGAATATGCTTCTGCAAGTCTTCAGATACCCTTCCCATACTTTCTTTCATAAACTATCAATTGGCAGTATCCTTCTTTTACTAACAATTATGATGATTTTAGGAAAGTTGTTTAATGTCTCCAAGACTCCATTTTTTAGGATGTAAAGTCGGAATACTTACATCAAACAAAGTCATTACAATTTAAAAAAATCCTATCACATTGTAGTTATTAACTAGAGGTACATTTAATCAGAATCCCATATCTATATAGGTACTTTTCACACTGATTGCCAATTCATTACTCCTCAAATTAAGAATGCTGAAAGGCTGCTCACTGGTAGGAAAAGTCAAAATTACTTAACTTTACAGACTAGCACAACTAGCTAGCTACAGATGCTTTTTCCTCACTTCATCATCCACCTCCCTTTCTCAGCATATAAATTCGTTATTCTATTCTTAGAAAATGTTCTCCAAAGCAGCCAGTCTTTCAAAGCTTAATGCTTTTACACATACTAATCCTGTCTAGTATGCCACCACCAACCTGCCACTTTTCTATCTGATAAACTCTCACTTAAACTTCACAGCCAAATTCAAATATTATCTCTGCCTGAGTGTTCCCCCACTCCCTAAATCTCCTTGATCTTTCCTTTCTTTTTGCTACAAAAGCACTTTCACTTACCTATAATGTTGCACTTTCTTTCTTTACATTTTTTTTTTCTCCTAGCAGAACATATTAACTCAGTAACTCCAAGCTAGCATTACTATCCTTTCACGTGGCCAGAACCAAGTCCTTTCATGGTTGCGTCCCTCAGCATACTGCCAGGAGACAAGCCCATAATAAATAAAGCTCAAAAAGAGTCTAAGGAAATTAAGGTGGTTCTGACAGGAGTAATAATCATATACAGCAGAAAAGAAAAGCTACAAAGTGAATCCTCTTTGATTGCTACACCTTTAACTCTCACCAAAGGGCCCGGTGTCTTTACTATTGTTAAAAAGCGTTGACTCTAGTCCAGTGCTTAGCATATCCTGAAAACAGACTTCCTCCGAAAGTTAAATATGTCCTACTTCAATTCTTGGTGAACAATAACTAACCATTAGCATCTATAGCTATATAATCTCTTACCTTAGGGTTTAACCTTTACTTTGATCTCTTTACCTTAGGGTTTAACCAAGAAAAGTTTCAGACTAAGATTTTAATGATCATAATTACCTACCTATCATTATTACCTGCTTATCCATAAGCATCCCTACACACACAGCTAATTAAATAGACATTTGTTCTGTAAGTGTATGTATGTTTACCTATATAATTTGCATGTGTCTTAGAATTAGCTAAAAGAAATATATCAGATTTAAAGAGAAGTTATTGATTCCTGCCTGTTTTCCTTACATTTATAGAAAAACAAAGAAATAAAAATGTTTGAAAAGTTTTGAAATGTTAAGAATATGACACAAGGCTTCCCCTTCCTTGATAAGGAGCCAAGATGGTGTCAGTGGAGTAGGAAATAGGTAGATGAGTAATTCTTAGAAATGTGACAGAATAACTGAGGAATTGATCATTTACAGCTATTGACTGAGCAATTAGTGTTTGTAAGGAAGCACAGTGGGGGAAATTACTGTGGATAAAATCAGAATCCTTGTACTTCACACACAAACTGTCTTGAGGTTCAGATAGAGTTGATAAGGCAATCATACAGTGATGAATGATTACAAATGAGATGGATGAGATGAAGGAAAGGAACAGGATCTAGGAATACCTATAGGAAAAAAATCTGGCCTAGATTGTTGGGGAGATGTGGGAAGTGAGGGGAGAGAAAGAACACATTCCTTAAGAAGCAGCCTTTGAGTTGACATCTGGAAATAAGGGGAAAGTGTGGTGGGGTTTGTCCCCAGTCAAAGGTAATTATGAGAAAGAACTTCCAGGAACTGAAAGAATGTCACTACCGATGAAGGCCAGAGAAGTCTTGCAAGCAACTCAGTGTAATTATGACAGGTTGAGAAGGAAATCAGCATGATGCTTAAGAAAAGACAAAACTATTGTAAGATCTGATAAAAAATATTAGCTTAAGCTATGGTAATGGCAGTAGAAATCCAGAAGACCAGACTATATGTTAATGAACTGGAAAAGGGTGTTAAGGAAAGGAGAAGTAGGACACTGTTAGGTTTTCTGACTGTGCAATGGAAAGAAACAATGCAAGAGGCACTATCTGGGAAAATATGGCAAAGAGGATGTGGTGCCATTTCACTATGTGGCCCAAACATGCCGTGTTTGTGATGTCTTTAAGAGATCCAAGTAGAAGTGTTTATCAGGCAATTAAACATGTGGGTATGAAATTCAAAGGAGTGTCTAGTCCACAAAAAGCCTATGATTGAATGGTGAGGACCCCATGCTGATGGAAGACTGGCTGGAGGGGGGGAAGGAGGCTTGGATTTCTCCTATTCTCTGAACTAAATATCTAGCATAAATGTTCGAAATCTATAGGCTGCCTCTAGCTCTAATACTGAGAGAATCTTCATTTCTACTTCAACTAAATTAAAAAAAAATGTTCATGATGTTCCAAACTTGAGCTCTGAATATGTTTTTCAAAAAAATATGTTATTTTGGTTACTGAACCAGTACTGTATTTTGTATCTGTCGGGAGGAAAACATGTGTGTGGGGGGTGTAAAGGGAGAAGGAAAAGAGATATCAGGTGGGGGCCACTGTAAACCATATGAAGTTTGTGAATATAAATGGAATATCGTCATCTATAAGCTTGAGAATACCATTATTATTATTATTTCTGAATATTATTATTTCTGAATCATGATGTTAAAATCACATGCAATACATGAAAGAGCTCAGTTCAGCAACTTAATCAAGATAATCTTATGAACCTGTGCTTCTAATTCAGTGAATATAGCTACTATGCAGAAATTTTATATGGATTAGAAATTTGTGATGATGACGTACAGTATTTAATACACAAAAATTACCATGACTATTAATTTTAAAATATTTTAAAATAAAATTTTACCTCATTGTAGCTTAAATACAAGTGCATGTAATGCTCCATTATAAGGAAGTATACAAAAATAAATGAAAGCATAGCAAAGTTATTCTCCTCTGGGTACACCTTTCATATTTTGCCTGTTGTAAATTATCAAGTATAGTCAAAAAAAATTAATAACTCTATACTGCCCTCTAGTGGTACACAAAGAACATAGTTCATTATAGGATTTTGCTTTTTAAAGCCCTTTCAAAGACAGATATCTAAGAAATCCAGCAAGAGAAAACATGTAGTGTGGACATAATTCCTCAGTCTTCTATCAGTGAGCCATGGAAAGGAGTCACTCAGCCCCACCACTACCAACTTACTACTTGAACTAAAATACCTCTTAGAAATCTAAAAGCACAAACTGATGCTTATCTTAAAAGCAAATGTCTATCACTTATTACAGCCCTTGGTCTATTTATTACACTTTATCAAGTGTAGTGTTAGAAAAACTTTAGCTATACTGAATATACAACATACATACTCTCACTGTCCCATACCTACACAACCCCTTAAACTGTTAAGACTAAAGTTTTGTAGTACTAACCATCTCAATTCTTACAAGAAAAAATTCATTTTCTGTGTGCTTAGATATGGCCTTATTTGGCTAATAATTTAAATTTATCAAAAATTTTTATCATTAAAATAGCCTTATTACTTGGTAAGGGGCTCTGGAAATGCTTCATTATTTCAATAAGACTGAAACAATTGAAATCACTTCTATCCTTTTGGAAGTTACTGATGAACTATATGCTGAATAGATAAACTGCTTGCTGTACAAGTGTTTAACATGGGTGGGGCTAAGCATGACACCATTTAACTAAAACAATTATAAGAATAGTAAGAAGAAATTTATTAAGGGGATCTTTTCTCATGTTATGTAGCTTGATACAAAATGCATTACTAAATCCTTTATATCTTACCTATCCAAAAATGGAAGCAATTTTCAACAAAAGTATAGAGTCATTGGTGAAACAAAAATAGCAATTTAATCCATGAGAAATGAAAATTCAAATATAGCAACCATTTCATTAAATAAAATTTTGGTTAGTATTGAGTTTCAACTTTGGGTGTGAACTACTTAGAAAGCTTAAGGTTCCCCTGATAGTCAGTCAGTGGGCATTTCTTTCTGATTTCTGGTTCATAACACATTTTTGTTCTAAATGCAGCACTGACTTAACACCTGAATTCCAGAATCACTAAGATGGCAAATTCACACCAATAGAGGTTGAAAGGATCAAAGGGACATAGGGGATGGTGGTGGGGAAAAACAAAACAAAACAAAGAAGGAAATGGAAACAGCATGTGACAAAGGAGAATTATGAAAGAAATTTACTTGATAGCCTGTCTTCTATTGGGCACAGAAATGTTTATATAGCTTAACATGTTTCCTTTTTCCTTCTATCAACAAGTATAGAGTATGTACTCTGCTATAGTACATATACATGCTAGTCACACTTTCAATCAACCTCAGGCTGCTTAACATGTACAATAAAAAAAAGAATAGATTCTATTCATTGAGTTTTTGTTGGTTTTGCTTTGCATTTAAAAGGTTCTAAATGAATATAGTTCACATTTAGGCTATCTAACTTAAATGTCAGGGCAGTGAATAGGTAACATATCTTCAATTATGTCTTTCAACCAGACTTAGGGTAAGAGTTGAACACATTAAATGATGAAAATGTATAGCTTTTAATTAGAGCCTGAAATCTATTTTCATATATTTATTTCATATTCATTTGGTAAGTTAATGCTCTTTGAAGGGAAAGATCTAATTTCTTTTATATCTCTCACTAAGAAAAGGTCTCAGCTAACATTCAGTTAATAGTAAAAATTTATGATGAAGTAGGAAAATAAATCTTATCACTAGAAGTTTTGGTTTTTTGGGTGAAGGGTTATTTTTGTTTTCGTCTTACCTTGTAACAGTCTCCTCCAGGAACAATTTCTTGAATATATACCAGGGGACCTTCATTCCTGTTAATTCCTCCCAGGATCTTCAGACCAAGGCCTGTTTCCTTAGTAACTGTAATCATCTGAAATGTAGGATCCCTAAAATAAATTAGCATGCCAAGGTTAGCCTAGAGATCTGTATCTACCTTTTCTTTGAACTACTTGTTTAATTAAATGCTTAGAAGCAGACAACTCAAAATACTCAGTTCATACTGTCATCAACTACATTTCAAAAAGTATGGTGATTCAAAGCAGTCAAATGAATTTTTTTACCTTTATTTGTTATTTTTCTATAAAACTAAAACAAAAGAATTTAAGGTTTTATATAAAGTTATGTTTTAGGAGTAGAACAAAGAAAAAGTATTTTAAGAATCTCTTTAAATATATCTAAAGATTTATTAAAGGTGATGGAAAAGATTTGCTTTAGCTTATTTTTAAATTACACAGAATGATTCCCAAACTAGTATTTAATGAATTAGGTGTGCATGTAAAAGACATGTTTCTGTCCATTTAAAGCAAAATAAATATGAGCTCTATTTGAATCTAAAAACAAAGTTTTCATGCTTAATCAAAGAATATTTTAATTTAATGTAGAAAGAGTATTTTCCTGGTACAAAGCATTTGCTCTGGCTGTAATTTCTACCAGACAAAAGAAATAAAAGGTCAACAGAATTCTGCAAACAGTACACCATCTCAAGTTGCATTTATGACTGATCTGGTCAGGGTAGAAGTGATAAAAGAGAACTTAAATCAAGTTTGAAATAAAGTTTAGGAAGCTCTGCTTACTTAAGACGTACTAGGTACCATGCTAGGTAATATACATACATTATTCAATTTAATACTTGTAAAATCTGTGATACCATTCATCACCCTCATTTTCCTCTCAAAAAAAAAAAAACCAAACCTGAAAAGGTTATAAAGAACAATAAGAAAATCTGCCTTATTCCAGAAGTGAAATGTGATCTGAGATTTGCTTTTCAAACAGATTAGAGCTGTTGTTGAATACAGGTCAAATAGCTATTTTCAAACACGTCAAACAGCTAAAGGTGCTATTTTAAAAAGTTGTCTCATATCGACATATAATTGTAGATTTCAGGAAAAGCTTTCTCAGTTTTGCCATAAAATTCTAACTATATCTTAAAGAAACTACTATTCAAAAGTTAAATCATTTAATAAAAAGAATGAAGAAAATTAAATTTAAAAAATCCTTATAAAATATCCTGATTTTTAATACTTTGTTTCCTATATAGAAGGCCTTTAGGTTTGAATTATATCGGTTTTACTTCTAGTGACAGAAGGCCTATCTTGTTACTACTAGTGTAAGGGTCAATTAGCAAGGGAAAGAAATGCAGAAAAGACAGTAAACATTTCACTGTCATGGATTCAGAATATCAACCCATTCTTGATAGGCTGTCAGACTCTAAGTCCATATAAGAATGAAGCCTAGATATGTGACAGATGAAGGGAAGGGAACACTAATTAGCAATTCTTTTCAGTAACCTCTTAATCTCTCTAAATGTGAGTTTCCTTCAATACCGACAGACATAATCTCCATTATTGTGGATTCTTCTTTTACTAATCCAGAGTAAGTCTTATTAACATAGCTGTGTATTTACTTACTAGGATCTTATTTTAAAATTTCCTTGCTGTTAAGAACTTATATGAACCAATTACTTAACTTCTGGGTATTTATTTAAAGAATACAAAAACACTAATTTGTGCTTACTGATTTATGTTTACCACAGCACTATTTACAATAACACCTGAGAGCCACAGATAGAGAATAGAGAAAGAAGACATGGAATATGTACATAATGGAATACTTCTCAATAATAAAAAAGAACAAAATCTTGCAATGTGACAACATGGATGGACATTGAGTATATTACACTAAGTAAAATAAGTTGGTTGAAGAAAGACAAATACCACACGATTTTACTCATCTGAGGAATATGAAAACAAAAACAAACAAGACAAATTCACAGGGAACAGATTGGTGATTATTAGAGGGGAAGAGAATTAGGTAAAAAGTGTAAAAGGGTCAGTTACATGGGGATGGATGTAAACTAGATTTTTAGTAGTGTATACGTTGTACTATATACAGATGTCAAACAATAAAGTTATTTACTTGAAACTTACTTATACAATGTTTAAAACCATGCTATCTCAACTTAAAAACAATAATTTACATTAACACCTAAATCTTGCCACTCAAAATAATTGCTCAACTATAAAGAGAACTAAAGATTGGCAGAAATACCATTATTCACCTATCAGATCAACATAAATTTAAAACTTGGACAATATATTCTGATGATAAGGCTATAGGAAAAGAGGTACTTTTGTATGTTGTTGGTGGGAATGCAAATAGTATAACCTCTAAAAAGGGCATATGGTAATCTCTAAACTTAGTCCCTGATTCCAGCAATTCCATTTCTAGGAATCTATCCCCAACGTATTCAGACAAAAAATATGCAATGATTTGTATGCTAAGTTATTCACTTTGGCACAATCAGTATTTACCAAAAATCTCAAAACAATTCAAATGTCCATCAAAAAGACTGACTGAATAAGCTATAGTACATACACGTTAGCATACTACACTATGCAGTTATAGCAAGGTAAAAGGAAGATCTTTATACCATTATGGAATAAGTCGAAGTTGGCCTAGGGATTGAGACTCAGCACTACCACTAAAATAACCTGAGTTTGATCCCCACCAGGGAGCTGACCACATGACCAAGCAAGATCTCTCCTGTCTTATTTGCTGATCCCTTCAGCAGTGTATTTCAGTAGATCTGCTGTCTCTGGTTGAATCTTCTCCACCGGACAGCACTCCCCACCCCCTCTGTGCTTCCCTGCACCTCTGGCTTACACCTCAGCTATCGTATGCATAGATAATTAACCTTTAAAAGAAAAAAAAAATGGTTAAGAAAGTATATATAACATTATTCCTTGCTTTGTGAAGAAAGTGGAGCCTGCGTCTTTAGCAACAGCTTTCCTCAGATGTATGTATAATTCCCATGGAGTTGATTTTGCTTTAAGTGGCTGGAAAAAACATTTCTGCTGCCCCTGAGAGTAAAGCTATCCAGCCCCAAGGCACAGAGTTCTGTGTACATACACACAGCTGGATCTGGCTGTGGCTCTTAGAGACAGATGCTTTCCAGTTCTCCCAGGAGCACAAGGCCCCAGGGAGGCACCCTGCATTTACTGGCCTGACCTCCTTCTCCAGGGAAGACCAGTGAACCTGAGCCCAAGCGGTTGCCGTAAACTTGTTTTCCATATAAACAAAGGTAGAAGAATATTTAATGTACAGAAGAAACTGGTACACAATACATAACTTTGAGAAAAATATGTAATTATTAGTGTTTACATATGTATATCTAAAATGCATGCATATTTATACATATGTACACATACACACACATATATATATATTTGCTTATAGAAAAAGCTCTAAAAAGGAGCAAAGAAAAAAAATTACTACCTACAAGACAAATGAAGGCAGAGTGAAAGAGAGGAGTGAAAGCAAGTCTGCTGAATAAAACATTTGTGAGCTACATATTTTCAAACGGTCACCCACCCCTGTTTTCATTGCCTTGAAATGTGACTTAAAAAGTAAGTCTGCATCTGTACCCCTTGAATTTGAACTTTGCTTTCTGTAATGCCTCTTATAACAGTACAAGCAAATGTGAGGGTAACAAATACATGAAAATATTTGTGCTTGTTACTGGGAACCATTCTGCCACCATGTGGAAAAGTTTGTGCTTGTTTCCTGGATGATGAGGCCAGCGCTGAAAAAGATCTCAGCCATCCAGGCTTCCCAGTGGAGGCCCCATAGCTGGTGAATGAGACTACCCTATGCAGTCTGGTGCAAACCTGAAGAACTGCTCAGCAACCCACAGAACCATGTGAAAGAAAAAAATGATTATTTAAGATAATCTGTGGTGGTTTATTACTTAACAAAAGCTAACCTTACTTTTATGTACTTTTTATACTGGAATTGTAAAACATTTTAGATATTCAAAAATATCAGATCAAATGTTTAAAAATCAATCTCAATCAGTAATTATAGAGAGTGTGGAATTTATCTCACACATTAATTTATATTGAGAGGTATTTTTCTGGAAAGGTAATTATTGATCAAATTTCTCATTATTTCTATTTAAGACCAGTACATAAAATTTTCAATGAAAAGTTCTTTTATGGACTATGTATTTCAAACCAGGAAAGTTCAGAACATAACTAAATTTCATTAAAAAATTACCTTTCAGAACTCTCCTGCACTGCTGGTGGGAATGCAAACTAGTACAACCACTATGGAAAACTGTCTGGAGGTTCCTCAAGCTGCTAAACATGGAGCTTCCCTACG
>NW_004567118.1:10670598-10715173 GCF_000260355.1 Condylura cristata | reverse complement strand
TGAGATGGAAAAAAAAAATGTGCAAAATGATGTAAAAATAAACTTTGTAATAAAAAAAAAATTACCTTTCAAGCAGATCAGATGATGCCACAGCAGCTGCATTTTTATTCATTGTTTTACCAAGGCAGACTTGGATTGAACAGGTATATAATTGAAGATCTTGATAGCCAGTCCAGAAATTCTTCTTCCCTAATACTGGAGAAGTGGAAAATGAATTATCACGTCAATCACATTTGATTTCAACTCTGCATAAAAATGTTATATATTCCTAATACATGAACAACATGTATCTGTGTACAGGTATTAGATGTATTTTATATATTTTGGTCTATGGCATTTTAGTCATTACTAAGATCTGAAAATGCAGAGACAGAAAGAAGTGAGCAAGTTGTCGGATTCCTCTATATTATCATCAATATCTACATAACATCGATATTTTCTGGCAGAAAGGAAGAGTAATGTTAACCTTTAGTTAACATTATAGCTCCCATAATAAGTGAACTATAAAACCAAAAGAATGAGAAATATGTCTCTTTCCCTATCCTCAAAAGAATGAAAAAAATGAAGATATATCTGCAAAATGATAGAATACGCTATTGAACAAAAAGATTCCAAATGCCTTACCATCGATCTTGTAGAACTTCCTGCAGATACTATATTACTCTGATTCATATTACTCTACCACCCTCTTAAATATCTTCCTGTGAAAGAAAAACAAATACAATTTTAATGTCTTAGATAGCTCTACTGTGAAAAATATGGAGACTGGTAAAATTTTAATTTATTAAAAATACTGTATTTGAAGTAGTCACCTCAAAGAAATATGAAGTACAGAAATTTTAAGTTGGAAAACATAGTAGGATCATTTAACACAAATCTCCTATTAAGGAAGTGAGTAGCTAGACTTAGATTGTATTTCCCATACAAATGAGAAAAGTTTTGCGGTGGTTTTCCTACCAGAACTCCAGCTTTGGAGTCTTGAGCAAGCACCTTGACATCAGAGAGACCTGGGTTCCAATCCGTGGGGTTTCTCCAAATCTCAGTTTCTTTACAGGGAAACAATGCACACCACCTTTGTACAGTGATGGTTTACAAATGTACACACATGTCAAAACTTACCAAAACATACTCACTTTAAATATGTGCTGTTTGTATGTATCATTATACCTTGACAAAGGAAAATATAAGGGTATTCAGAGGAGCTGTAAATGGAAGGTTTTCATAGGTAGAAACAAGGAGGAAAAAAAAGAAAAGAAAGGTTGTTTCAGGTTACCTTCCTATAGGGGCAGAGAATGGCAGGGGTTTCAGCAACAGGTCACTTCTATAGTAATGATCAATAAAGTCCAGACTGATGGTTTAAAGTTCCACTGAGGAGTAACTGAAACTGAAATTAAGGTAGGTGCTCAGTCTTGGTGGGGTTTAGCAAAAATGACTTTTTTGGGTCCTCTGTCTCTTTCTTAAACATCTTTCACTCCATTCTTCCATATGATTAATTTTTTTTTAAATATTACTCATGAATCAAAGGAAAAAAACAGGCACAATTTGTTAGATTTTAGTTGAAAATTGTATAACAATATATTTATATCCAAGTCCATCCTTATTTAACATTTCAACTCTTATACCAAATGGTCTCACTTAGAGGTATAATTAATTAGAAACCTTACTGAGCTAGCATGGTAAAGATTAAAATAATATAGTATGAATGAACTCATAAAAGCAAGAACCTAAATCTTACCCTCCCTCTCCTCACTATTCTTGCCAGGTACATTAAAGGAGGGATCTAATTGCTTTGTTCAGATTCACATACTACATAAGGCAACCAGACTCCAAATGAATCTTGAATATATAGGACACTCTTTGAATTTATGTTCAAACTGAAAGATTTGGCTGAAGTTGAAAATATCTAAGGGAGATGTTTGGTTCGGTAACAGTGGAAAATACAAATCCAGAATCTATCTATAAAAGGCAGGTGCTAGATCTTTTTAATACCATATTAGGTGGTATGAGGTGATCCAACAAGCATATAGAAATATTTACTAACTTGGGACTACCATCACATATAGTTAATGATAAAATATCAGAAACTGAGTATGTAAAAACTGCTAATTGGTTAAATAATTACAATATACCCATATACAATAATGCTACATAGTCTGATAACTAAGGGGAAATGTCAAGTTACCAGGTTTGAGTGTCACTTCTTGGGTTAGAGTATTCAAAATTAGCTCCTTTTAACTGGTCTCCTTTAATTTCATTTTCCCTTTATGTCTTGCTTTTCTTTTATCTCCCTTTGCTATTTGCAAATTCTTCAAGTTGAAAAAGAAAACAATATAGATTTTATATTTACCGAAGAAAACTGGCTATCCCCGTTTCATAATTTCTTATGACTATACCTTTGTAAGTAAATGGGCAACAATAAATACAAGTAAAATGCACCTTTTCTGCTATTATTCAAAAAGATATGACTTTCATAGCAGCTATCCTCACAGTGTGGTTAATTTTTTCTGCAATTAATCCTCCTAAATCTGCTGTGTAATACTCCTTACAAAAGGTTTTACAATCAGGTTTTATGTACGTCAGGAAGAGCACTGGTCCAGAAATCCAGCTATCAGAGTTTGAATTCCATTTCTGCTGCCCAGTAGCCCTGTGACTTTGAGCAGTCTATGAATTTAAAATTCTACGTTCAGCTTACTAAAGTACAAGTCACCTACTGTTTTTGCATACAGAACTGGGGTACAGGCCAGAGGTGCAGGGGTAGTGAGAGGATTCACCAGAAACAGAGTGGGGAGCAGAACAGGCCGATGGACAAAGTACACTGCTGAGGGGAGCAGCAGGCGGGTCAGAGAAGTCTGCCACGCCATGTGGTCACCTCCAGGGCAGGCGGGGATCGAACTCATGCTAAAGTGGTTTTGGCTTCTCAGTGCTGTGCTTTAACCGGCTGCACCACCAGGGAGGGCCTAGGAGGACTTTTTTTTTAATACGTGCAAGCATCTCTAAGGTAAGTCAGGTTTGTGAATGGGATGGAGTAACCTGTAGTCAGTGTATTTGGGCGGAATTAGAGAAGGTGTGAAATTTTACACTGAAGTTATTTCTAGATAGGACAATGGCAAGATGGTGCTAGATACCCAATAATCTCGATTCAAAGATTGACAAAACAAAAATGCTTACTGTTCACAGGTTCACTGGCACTAGTACTGAAAAAGCACATACTGTTTGTTATAAAATTAGATCTACAGATTTTATTTTAGACTTATATTTGAAAAGGGGGGAAGAAAAATAGCATTTAGAAACTGTACTAACTTGTATACCTTATCACAACAGAGATTCTCCAAGATAGCATAAAACTGTTTACATAATCCCAAAATTCCAGAACATTGGCAAAATCAAGAATGACTCCCTTCCCTGGGCTAGATTTCACTTACTTGATCCTTTTAAAATGACCTGAAAGTTTAAAGAAATCAAGATATAAGAGCTGAATCAAAGAATTAATCCTTTATTTTGTATCCAAAGGCAATATTCCCGCTGTTGGTGTTTGTTTTTTTCCAAGAATCTAAACAATTCAAGAATACTGCTCATTTGTCTTGGGGGTGATGCACAGTATCTGTGAGTAACACATAGTTCCACTCTGTGTGAAACATGAGAAAACTGCTTCAAAGGAGGAGCCCTCTGGCTTCTTGGAGCATCAGAGCTTCATCAAAGTAACAGCTCACAGCTCTCAGAAGCTTCCTTAAACTAGCTGACTGCCTTCTGCTTGCTTTCATTCACACACACATCCACCAAACATTAACTTGTGGGAATTATGTTAAGTGCCCGAAAATACTTCAGTGAGCAATGCAAGGTCCCTGATTTCAGGGCATTTACATTCTAGTGCTGGAGAAAAACAAGAGAAAGGAAACAACAAAGTGACCTAGAGGTCAGGTGACATGACTGATGTGACTGCACAAAAGAGGGCTTAACTTGGACTGGATAGTGGTGTTCAACTGAGATCCAAATAGTAGGTCAGCCAGGAGAAAAACAAAGTATTCCAGGCACAGAAAAGGTCTTAAGGCAGTAAAACAAATCTGGGTATTTACAGGACAGAAAGAAATGTGACTGGAGCATGTGAATGATGAAAGTGAAAGATAGCAGATGAAGAGAAATAGGCAGTCTAGATAACCTAAAGCCTTAGGATCCATGAGGAATTAGGATTTTTGTTTGATCTTACTTCCTACAACCTCATTATGCTCAGAAGACCTGAATTTGCATTTGCCTTATCTATTTATTACCTTTTGTTCACTGAGGTTGGGCTCTGCTTTTTCTGTGGGTTTTCTGTCTCTGCTCTTAATCCTGCTTATTCCAGATAGCCTGACACCTTGTTAGCCTAAATTATGTCAAATTATGTTAGCCTAAATTATGTCTTTATGTAATATAAAATAAAAATACAAAACCCCTTATTAAAAAAGATTGTTAAGAATTTCAAGACAGTGACATTAAGCCAGCAACAGGGCCATTAAAGCATAGTGCCCTTGTGCACCTGCACAGGCCAGGATGCCATGAAACTGGCCCTGATCTTGACAAACATAATTAGAAAGAAATAAATGCCTCTACTGATGTACGATTTCAGTTTTTATTTCATCTGACCTGTCAATCATAAAAACTTAGTCATCTTTAAATAAAGCAGCTGCTCAAACATGTAGCTTAAAGGAAGCTTCCAGGAAATACGAAATTACAATATCAAGACCTATTGAAGGAAGTTCATCTCATTAGTGGGCACTGCTGGAAAACAGTGATTATACAGCTTGTTCTCAAGCAAACTGTAATTCATTTGTTTTAACTATTTACTCAGATGCATTACTCTTTTTTCTTTTAGGTGTAAGTAAAGTATTATAATAAGTAGTTACTAACTGAACAGTTGCTAGTACTGCTAGAAAAACTGTTAGGTATTTCAAAATGACAATAGATCTAGCAGCTTTATTATAAAGCAAATAGACAGCTAAGAAATACTGCTCCCTGATGATCATATTATGATTTAAGTTGCACTTGCCATAATTTAAATTACACATTTAAAATACTAAAGAAATATAATCACAAACCAAATTTTAAAAATACTTATATATAAACCTTGTCTTCAAAAATTGTGAAAACCAATAATCAATCAGATAAAAAACACTTTCCATTTTTCTCCCTTTCCCTTCACTCATTTTGCTCATCCCCAAATTAAAAAATGATTATTATGAAAGAGCAAATATCTACTTATGTGAAATCAAACATGATCATAGCTAATTAGAAAGGGTTCATAGGTTTAATGATTCACTGCTAAAGAATGATATTACAAATTAAAGGTACAAAGCATGCAATGTTAGTCTAACCCCGATATTTTGAGATGATAAGCAACACCTCCACCTGCAGATTAGAGTTGTTTGAGCCATGCCCTGAGATGCCCTATTCCATTCATTATAGAGCCTATTACTAAGTGTTACCATAACGATTTATACAATATGGCAACCACACTCAGAGTCACAAGTTGTGACCAACACAGCTACATTGCAATCAAAATGATTGTACTTTGGAAGGGATGGTTTCATTTGTAGATAAAACAGAAAATAAAATAAGAGACTAAGACAAACACACTACTAGTGGCATATTTATACTATAGCCTGATGGTACTGGAACGATGCAACCTGAAGAAAAAGAGTGGCTGGACAAAACCTATCGCTGGCTTCAGTAACAGAAACATTCACATGGGCCTGAGTCTATGTTGAAATTTTAAATACGGCATGTTTTGTATTGACAGAGCAGACAATCTGGCATAAGAAATGAGTTAGATACAGATGAAAAACATTTTCACTCATTCTCATATGACTAAATGTCTAGAATCATAGAATATGGACATTTTCATGCCAGAGAAGAAAAGTTTCATAAGATACTTGAATTTATTAGCTTTGCAATTTTCTGGCCCTGTGACCACAAGTTAAACAATTACTCTGTTAAGGTGACCATTGTTATTCATCAGGACAACTGCAATTGTCTCTTAGACGTTAAACTTCCATTTTTGCCCCTCTTTCTAACATAAATATAATATATATTTCTAACATAAATATAATAATGAGAATCACACCCCTTGTATGCATTAAACTCTCCAATAGTTTCCTATTGCTTTTAGACTAAAGCCCAAACCCCCAGTTAAGGCTGAAAAGGCACTGCATTACCTGGGCCCTGGATAACTGCTCTGACCCCATTTCCTAACATTTTCCTCCCTGCTCACTCTATAAGACTACACTAGCCTCGTTTTTTGTTCTTCAGTAGTATCTAGCTCCTTTTTACCTTAGCCTTTGCCTGGCCTGAGATTGTCATGGTGTAGGTTATCACCTTATCATTCTAGAATAGGCTCAACTGTCACATTTGCAAGATCTTACTTTACTGCCCCTCCTCTCCTTATCTCGATTGCACTATTCTAATCCACTGTCTTGAAGTGTTCAGATTGTTATCTGAAATTCCTTTATGTATCTGTTACCAGATTATCTCTTAAGTCTTTCATTATAAAGTACAACCTGTAACAGAAGTGATCTGGTTTTATTTTCTGTGCGCTGGAGCCCCGATAGTTGTAATAGCCCCAGTAGGAGTAAAACAAATGAGGAAAAAATGTCGAAGGACTTAAGTCATATAACTCTTCAGGCCTTCAGTTTTCTCATCTATAGCATGGAGATAATTATACCTGTTCTAGACATCTGAAACAATGTCTAACATTTTCTGATTTGTACTATGCCTCGGGCACGGGAACAGTGCAACCTGAAGAATGGCCTTACATGAGGCTTCTCATTTATTACTATGCCTATTATCTTACCAATAAGGTCATCAAGTCAGAGGACAAATAACTGGCATAAGGGCACAGGCACAGTGATGACAACCCTGCGAAGTGAGTCCTGCCTGATCTCAGGATCTGAATTCTTAACTTTATGGACTGTAGTTCGATGCTTCCTTCCAGTGCAGCAAAATCGACTACGCTGTGTCCTCTGGTCCTCGTTTGTCGGTGGGAAAGGAAAGAAGACGATTACATCCTCCACGCCTTTCTTTTCCAAGAGGAACAGCCCGTCTCTCACACTTTTTCCTTGAACGATCCCCATATCCCGGTCTCTCTCCTAAACAAACTTCAGTTTGACAACGTATGTATCTCCCGCGCCAGAAGCGGGATGCTCGCTGAGTAGGTAAGAGGCATCAGAGCAGTGAAAGACAATGGTGAGGGGCTGAGAAAATGCAGATGTTCTGGGGGCGCGAGTGGGCCATGGTTAACGACGAAGGTTTCCAGGGAGAGAGATGATCCTCCAGCCGCCAGCAATAAGTAGCGGACCCGAGGCCAGAGCCCAGGTGCGAGGACGCGGGACAGTAGCTAGGTGCAGACAAAGGCTGGTGGGGGTTAGGAAGACAGAGACTTCTTATTCGCCGCGGAGAGGTTTGGGCACTATCCTAAAAGTAAGTTAGATGGGCACTGGAAGGAAGCAAAGTGGGAGGAACAGTCACGAAGCAAAACGCGAACTTACCCGAAATCTGGCAACCCGGCCTCCGTAGCCCGACTCTGAGCGCGGCCACCTGAATCGCCTGGTAGCCTAGGCAGCGGCGGGCTCCACCTAGATATCGCGAGACAGAGCCGGTCTCGCGAGACCTGCACCCTTGTCCCTGACAGGCGGGCGTTCTTTCCGGGTGTTATGGGAGGGCTCTGGCGGCCGGGATGGAGGAGCGTCGCTTTTTGTGGCTGGCGTTGGGGCCTCCCCGGGGCCCCGATCGGGGTTACAGAGACTGTAGAGTCGTGTCTTAGGCCGTGGAGGAGTGGGACAGGGGTTGCTGAGAGGGGGCTGAGGCGGCTTGGGACATGGAAGCGCCCCAATCTGGGCCGGGACTTGGCGCAGCCGCCGCGGCGGCCGAAGAGCAGTAACCCCTTCACGCGCGCGCAGGAGGAGGACTGGCGGCGGCGGAACAAGACCGTCCTCACGTACGTGGCCGCGGCCGCCGTGGGCATGGTGGGGGCGTCCTACGCCGCGGTGCCTCTGTATCGGCTGTATTGCCAGGTAGGGCCGGTGCTGGCCCCTGGAGGTGGGGCGGGTCGGAGATCCCGTGGCGGCGATCGATCCACCGTGCTAGGAAGGGATGTACGAATTGATCTACCAAAGCAAAAAGAGTCTCCAAAAGTGACTTGGTCAAGGTCACCCAGAAAGCTGTTGGCAGTTGAACCCAAGCCAGATAGTGGTCTTGCTTGTACAAAGCAAGGAGCAAAGTGACCCCCACATCTCTGAGCGGACCGACCAGACCACACTGAAAGCTATATATTGTGTTGAGTAAGTGTTCGAGAGAGTTGGTTTGTTGTACGTGGGATTCACCAGAGAGGTTTTGAAACTTAGGATGTTCAGTTTACATCCCTAACGAAGACAGAATGCCTGGGGATGGGAGTCAGGCATTAGTGGGAGACTGCAATGTTCCGCAAAAGTGGATACTAGGTAACTGCTCTTGCCTGCCACTATTATTAATACGTGGTTAATACCCTGCCCTTATGGAGATTGATGTAATTTCCATAATGACTGAAACAGTAAAAATCAAAAGGGCTTTATTGCAGTCTTCTGGTATGAACATGTAGGAAGATGCATCACAATAGCTATTTTTGGAGAATGATAGTAGAATGTAAATTAATGTTTATCACAGGCCAGTGTGGTTCAAGCATGAATCCCCAAACTACCAATGTTAAATCATAAGCAGAACTGAATCCAAAGCAACCAGTATCTGAAAGCATGGGGGATGGAGGTTGACACAAGAGGTATTCTCCAGGGGGTACCCAGCAGTCCAAAGATGTTGGTTATGGCTATTGCTAACATCCCACCCTCTACACTCCCAAACAAAGAATTAACCAACTTAAAATGTCATTAGTGCCAAATTTGAGAAACTCTGCTCCAGATTGTAACAAATGACAATATTTTGTGCAAATGTACGCAGGGCAGGAAAGTTAAAGCAATTGAAATTTGTAGTCCTAAACTTAAGTTGTATATTCAAAGTGGCATTTCCAAAAGAAATGATTTCAGAATGCCTGGGAATGGGAGTCAGAAGAAATTGCACTTTTGGAATACAGCACTTTAGAGCCCAAAGTGAGGGATAAATGGTTTCTATAACCTTTTAATACAGTGACTTTATTTTATAAATGTAGCCTATAGGAAGATTTACTTAGTTCTTAGAGGAGCAGACTAGAGCACGTTTTCGTTCTTTACTTGCTGTAATCATTAACAAATTTGAGGGATCTATATTCAAAGACAGAAAGAATACATTAGGAGTTTTTATTCAGGTGACTCCTTCAGAAAAAGGAGTTAATATCGTTAAATTTCAGCAGCAAAGGACATAAGAATATACTTACTGTTAAACAAGGGTAAGCACTTGTCCTCTGAGTTTTTTTAGGGTTATAATTCCACCATGTTGCAAGGCTGTTGAGTGAAGCTAGTTGATGTAACAAGATTTATTCTCCTAGTGTAGTAACAGATTACCCAGAGACCAGAATTCTGACAATTCTGAAGAATTGACGAATCAGAAGAATGACACTGGAAGCAAGGTGTTTTAAGTATATGTGATAAGGAAATAATGCAGTGAATTTTAAAGCTGAAGTGCCAGACAAGATTATTGGGAATATTTGTTAATCCAGTGGTCAGAGGAATTAGGTTCTATGATTAACTGGTTATGTCTAAAACAATTGTACTGTACAAATAACTACAAACTATAAAGTCTAGACAAGATCAGGAAAAAATGTAGACATGAATACATAAAGTGGCGGTTAGTTTTAATGATAGTCATGGATATGTTTTATTTCTGTTAATAGTTGCTATAAAATACTAGCATAAAAAGAAAGGTTAATGTAAAGTTCAACTCAAAGTTCTAAGCTGGAGTCCTCCCTGGTGCACAGTGGGTTAAAGCACAGCACAAAGAAACTAAAGCTACTTCAGCAGGAGTTTTGATCCCCACCCTAGAGGTGATCCACATGGTGCGGCAGACCTCTCCTGACCCGCCCACTGCTCCCCTAAGCAGTGTACTTTATTTTTTTTTTTAAAGATTTATTTATTTGTACATACAGAACTGGGGTACAGGCCAGAGGCTCAGGGGCGGTGAGAGGCTTCACCAGAGACAGAGTGGGGAGCAGAACAGGCAGATCAACGAAGTACACTGCTGAGGGGAGCAGCGGGCGGGTCAGGAGAGGTCTGCCACACCATGTGGTCACCTCCTGGGCAGGCAGGAATCGAACTCATGCAGAAGTGGCTTTAGCTTCTCAGTGCTGTGCTTTAACCCACTGCGCCACCAGGGAGCCAGCAGTGTACTTTATTAATCTGCCTGTTCTGCTCCCCGCTCTGTCTCTGGTGAATCCTCACACCGCCCCTGCACCTCTGGTTTATACCCCAGTTCTGTCTGCATAAATAAATAAATATATCTTTTTTAAAAAAGTTCTAAGCTGTATTAGTAATGGACAGCTAATATTAGCTATATTAGCTCCATATGACTTGTTTGATTACCATGCCAGTAATCAAGTGATTACTGAAAAAATGTGAATGGTAACAAATATCAATCCTTGGCACCCTATAAGTGGTTTAACCATTGACACATTCATCATAGGAAATAGTGGATGATAATATATAACGTTGGTTCCTAATGCATTAAAGTTACAATTTTTAATTGTTTTTATACAGTAAATACATCATTAGCACCTAAAGGTTTTGCTTAACATATAAGCAGTGTCTTCTTTTAGACTACAGGACTTGGGGGATCAGTAGCAGCAGGTCATGCCTCAGATCAGATTGAAAACATGGTGCCTGTTAAGGATCGCATCATTAAAGTCACCTTCAATGCAGATGTCCACGCCAGTCTCCAGTGGAACTTTCGACCTCAGCAAACAGAAATATATGTAAGTGATAAACTGTAAAAGATTTTTTTCCAATGAAAATTTCTTTTCTTCAGTATTTTAAACAGTTTTACTATGTAGGAAACACTCATCTAAACTTAATTTCAAAATGTTAACTCCATTACTGTATTTTTTTTCTTCCCATAGACTGTGTTTGACACCTTTATGTAAGAGAATATACTCTAAGTTTTAAGTTATATAGTACTATAATGAAAGTCAGTTTGGAACCATGCAAATTGTCATGTTTTAATTGAATCATTAAGAGTTCACTAAATAGTTCTGGGATCACTGACCTTGAGAGTAGTATCAACTGTCATAGTTTTCCTCATGATCCAGGAAAAATGTTGAAAAATATTGGTTACAATGAAAAATAATTTACTGATTCACCTCATAAGATCCCTGTCCCGTAAATGAAACTGAGGACTTTTGAAGTCTATTTCAGACGATCCCTTAAAGGTTTCATAAAATCTAGAGTAAATGGAATTCCGGAGGATTCCACTGAAACATCTCATCAGCTGATGAATTTCCAGAAAAGACTAATCATAAACCTGATGGGAAAACCCTCAAGGATTAGTGCTTCCCTGAATTGATAAACATGATTGAATCTCTTCAACAGTGGACAGTTTTTTAGATTATGATTTTGAATAGTGGTTCCAGTTGCATTTTCCAAGGCATTAGGGGTTGAATAGATGGAAGTGAAAGAGTATTCTTTGGAAACTGATCATTTCTAAAGCCTGGCTTTGTAATTACCTGTTATTCTTTGAAGAAATAATTACTGCTCTTTGGTTAAATAAGTTCTAATCAGTTAGAAGATTGCTCTGTTTGTAAGTTTAATTTATTCAATTTATGTTGGTAACCTTTTAATAAGAATCTTTAGTGAATCATAGAATGATATATATTGTCATTGGGCTGTGAGAGGCCTAACATTTCCAGAAAGACAATTTGTTACTCAACTTTAGATTATGGTCTGAAGACTTCAGATATAAAAGAGAATACAATGCATAATTAAGCATAATAGAATAGAACACAGGTTTTTTACTAATACATGCTAGTAAAATTTGAAAATTAGATGTGCATTGTCAGTAATCACAGTTTATTTTTTTAACCCATTTTATTAGTTTAGAATTAGGTATTACCTGATGGGTAGGAAAAATAATATGACTTATCTGTTGGGGAAAAAAGGTGCTGTGTGAGATGTAAAGTACTGATATTATTACACATTTTCTTCAAAACAGGTAGTGCCGGGAGAGACAGCCCTTGCATTTTATAAAGCTAAGAATCCTACTGACAAACCAGTAATTGGAATTTCTACATACAATGTCGTACCATTTGAAGCTGGACAGTATTTCAACAAAATACAGGTATAACTATTAGTACTAAATTTACTGCCATATGTTAATAGGTATTGATTTCTGAAAACTCATTTCTTCTAAACTTCACTTTTTTTCATTACTTGTAATAGCTATGCCAAACCAAATAGATACCTACTTTGAGATTAGAATTAATTTGCTTCATAATCCTTAAAGCAAAACACAATCTGAGGTGAGACATATTACCCTATCGTAGGACTTAAAGATTAATAGTATGTCCAGTCAAAGCCAAGAAATGAGCCACTTGTTTCCACTGTGTTTAACTGAATGGAAATATTAACAAATACTTTTCTATAATTTTAGTGCTTCTGTTTTGAAGAACAAAGGCTTAATCCACAAGAGGAAGTAGATATGCCCGTCTTTTTCTACATTGATCCTGAATTTGCTGAAGACCCCAGAATGGTGAATGTTGATCTCATCACTCTTTCTTACACTTTTTTTGAAGCAAAGGAGGGGCACAAGTTGCCTGTTCCTGGCTACAGCTGAAGGCAGCGACCAAGTCCTCCTTCAAATTTGTGATTTTTGCAAAATCATGTATCTTGTCTTCTCAGAGGAGAACTATTGTACAATAATGTGAAGCCTTCTATTTTAAATATTATATACTAATGGTTATTTACCCCAGCTAATTTATTCAACTTCAATTTGAGAAAGTAAGTTCAGCTTTTTCTAATGGATTCTACATCCTATTCAGAATGTCTGAATGTAAAACCCATGCTCAGAGTTGATGAGTAGCATTAAAAGCAGTTTTGTTTAACTATGTAGGCAATCTTGATGGTTCTTGTGCACTTCCAAATTACTAGCTTGTAGCAGTGAGGTTTTTTTAATATCCAAGTTTGTTTATCTTAGCCACTAGGTCAGAACTTCTGATGATTTTATTATGACTTCTGAAATAGCTGATTGCTATTTTTACGCTGAACTGTCCCTATTTTAAGAGTTCAAAATGGAAGCAGAATCATTAAGCCCTAACAGGTTGCCTTAAATTACATTCTGATTTCACATTTGGCTACATTTTTTTTCTTTTAGAGCTATTACATATTCATTGTACTGAATAGTACACTTTGAAATTTTTGTGTCATGATACTGAAATAAAGTGTATAAATGTCTAAGAATCTAGTACTCTTCTAACTTTTCCCATTATATGTCCAAATCCCTGATTTTTAAAATGTAAATGTAGGATTGTGACAAGTTCTATGAAGAGACTGTAAAAAAAGTATTACATTGTTTTAATTGTAATTTGTCATTATAATTTGGCATATAAAAGAAATGCACAAAATTTGTTTTCCAGTAGTCTGTCCCAGTTAGAGATACTAAGTTACAATATAAAAGGAAAAAGAACAGGTAGTATTACAAAGAATCATATTTAAAGACAGCCCAATGTATATAGTCCAGTGGACTTTCAGGGTATCTGAAGTATAATTCAGCTACAATCATAAAATGTTAAACAATTCATAATGCTAAATAAAAATAATAGAGAAGTGCAAAATGATTTTTTACATTCGACTTTAGTTAAATGAAGGCACTCAGTATTTTTGAATATTTAGTTTCTCACATTTTACACATATCTATTTAGAATTATTTTGTAATTAAGTGACCCTTTACTCTTCATTCAGCAGTGTGATGGTCTCTTGTTGGAAAGCCTGTGAAATATAAGATGCTACAGTTAAACTGGTTGGCCTCAGTGTAGTGAATTTTTCTTCTGGAGTTTTACAATAGTACAGTTACAACCAAGTTCTTTTTGAGAAAAAGCTTGAGCTGTTGCCCGATCCTTAAGTGTGTGGCTGGAACTGTTACTCTTCTGTTAAACTTCATTACTGCACAGGAGAAGTCTTCCACCATGTTTCTGATGTGTTGGAAGGTCTTGTCTTCTTAAAGGTGGACAGTCTTATCTTTCAGAGAGTTGGAGCACCTAAGGCTGCTAGTGAGTTGATCCTCCACTTGCACCTATAATTAATTAAGATGGCAGTCCACCATCTCCCTCTCTTCCTTCTTTCCCCATTCCTGGATATCTGGAGAACCACAGACTAGTAGAGCAAAGGTGAGAATTCACAACATTGTTACTTCCAAGGGGGGAGGGTGTGAGGGATAAAAACAGTTAGTAGGCCATGTATTCATTAGTAAATCAATTAGTAAATAAATGGTATGTTAGTACTGCAAAGAGGAAGAATTTAGACCCCAGGACAAACAATGAGCAGGTTTTACTATTCCCAATATTTATTAACAAGAATCTGATTTCAATTTCTAAGAAGTTTCTACTGATCAGCTATTTTTGTTAGCATTAATATTTCTATATTGCAAACCAAATTCTGCTTTTCCAAGATTATCTTTAACGAACAAGGTCACAGAGAATGTTACTTTATTAGTGAAGAATAGTTTACTATGATTTGATTTGGAGGAACCTGTGTAATAAATCCACTCACCAATGTGTTAAGAGATTCAAACAGCCCTTATTCAATATTAATATATTAAATAGTAAATATAGAAAGCAGTGATTGCACTGTAACCATGTAGAATGTGAAATGTAAGTTGAACTCTTTACCTTAACATTCGCTATGACTTTGAGTTCCTTTGGGGTGGTGGTGATCGATTTCTTCATAAATACTTCTAAAACAAGCCATCATGGCAAAGAAGGTTACATAATCAGTTTCAAAGTACTATTTTGGCTTTTAACTGCCAAAACCTTAATTAAAAACTGGTGCCATGGCCCTCCCTGGTGGTGCAGCAGGTTAAAGCATAGCACTGAGAATCTAAAGCTGCTTCCCCATGAGTTCGATTCCCGCCTGCCCCGGAGGTGACCACATGGTGTGGCAGACCTCTCCTGACCTGCCCGCTGCTCCCCTCAGCAGTGTACTTCGTGGATCTGCCTGTTCTGTTCCCCACTGTCTCTGGTGAAGCCTCTCACCGCCCCTGCACCTCTGGCCTATACCCCAGTTCTGTATGCACAAATAAATAAATCTTTAAAAAAAAAAAAAAAAACTGGTGCCATTTTAGTTGTTCAGGCTACATCAGTGAATAAAATTAATGCACTCTACCCAAATCCTAACTCATAACTTTCAGAAGCCCTAATGCTGTAACTCCCATGCATCTTATAAATACATATCTTAAGTAGCCAATACATTTTTTTGTAACTTAAGAAAAAAATGATTCAAATTTAAATTATGCTTCCTCTTTTAAAGGAAAAATTATTCCACTTTTCCTGGCTCCAAAACATTTTTCTTTTAAAATAATACTCGGCCCTCCCTGGTGGTGCAGTGGGTTAAAGCACAGCACTAAGAAGCTAAAACCACTTCCTTATGAGTTCGATCCCCGCCTGCCCGGGAGGTGACCACATGGTGCGGCAGACCGCTCCTGACCCGCCCGCTGCTCCCCTCAGCAGTGTACTTCATTGATCTGCCTGTTCTGCTCCCCACTCTGTCTCTGGTGAAGTCTTTCGCCACCCCTGAGCCTCTGGCCTGTACCCCAGTTCTGTATGCACAAATAAATCTTTAAAAAGAAAAAAAAATAAAATAATACTCATCTATTTAACCTGTTAATGACACACCAAATTCCTGTGCCACTTTATAAGTACCGCTTTAGTACTGTACAGTTGTTTTTCTGATACCCTTTATTAAACTATATATATATATATATAATGTCTTACATATCACTATAGCAGAAAACTATGATACCTACAAATTCAACATTCATAGATACAATATAGCAAAAAATGGCTAAGGGAAAAATCTCACAAAAAATCAGAGTCATGATCAACTTCTTGAGGCCCCAGCATGGTTCACAGACCTTTTCTTTAATCTATGAACACCCCTCTACCACCACCACCAGCAGCTCTTGTTGAGAAAACTCAGTAAGTGCCCTGAGGGGGAACTTTATTAGCTCCCCATCACTACCTTCCGTTTTCATTTGTATCATCATTTACTTGTGGCTTCTCAAATACTTTCCTCATTTAGTTGATACATTACCGCCCCCTCCACCTCCCTTAGACAATACCTCTCAGCATTCATAGATGCTCCAGCATCTCCAATTTTATACCAAACACAATCGTTAGTTCCACGTTTGCTTAATCATCTCTGTAATCCTCAAGCTGCCAAACCACTTTCCATCATCCCTTCATAATTAGGTTGCTAGTAAGTCATGTGCATGTAATTAGTCTATTTTACCCTGTACTTTTCAAAACAGTGAAATATGGTTTCTATTCCCATCAATCTACCAAAAAGCTATCACTGAAACAGCTGATGATTTCCATGGTTTTCAGTCCCCCTTGCTCTCAGTAGTGTTGCTCTCAGCAGTGCACCCTGTTTCCAACTTGGCCATTTCTCTACATGGTACCAAATTCCTTTGTACTCTCTTTGTCCTTGGCTTTGGCTTTTCTACTCATTTGAACATGACCAAATTTGTCCTCTTTGGGGTCTTCATACAGGCTGTCCCCCGTGCAGACAATAATGATTCTTACGCTTGTTACCTAATATTAGAAGTCTCAACTTTAATATCACTTCAAGCTGCCTCTAGCTCTCATTTAAATTTGTTGTTACATACTCTTAAGTCACCGTATTCTTTCATACCAGTTAACACATACTGTAAATATTGTTTGCCTGCTGATAATGATTTCTGTCTCAACACCAGACTTAACTTTAATGAGAACAAAGATTGTGTCTCTTGTTGAAAATGATAAATTTACACCAGCCAGACGGTCAGTGCATTGTTCAAAACTATGTCCAGTAAAATTGTGTGTATATTTTCATAAATACTGTCCTTCTAGTACAGAAATTATTAACTTGGGATTCATGGACAATGAGTGATAAATCTCTGAACTTTTCTACAGATGTAATGCTTTTCCTTAGCAGTTCCCTGGATTTCATGTGGCTTTCAAAGGAACTTTTCAAAGCTTCACCTCTCCACCTTATTACTTTGCTCACCTCTAGTAGCTGTTGTGCTAGGTATTTAAGCAATCTAACTGGATATAATAAATAACTTCACTTCCTATGTGAATGCAGAAACTGAAAAAAATACTGTTTGGCAACAGATAGCATACCCAGTTTAACTGATTTCTAATCCCGTAAACCACTAACATGTTCAGTGATAATTTTATCAGACGGAATTACCTAGATTAAGTTTACACAATCCTAAATTAGGAAAAAACATTTGATGAACTTCCTAAGACTATTAAGGTTTATTCCTAAATTATCCCCAAATGGTTTGCTGCACTGAGGATTTTAAACCAAGGGTTAAAATCTCAAATCCATATCCATATTCATTTGCTAGGCAAAGCAAATGAATGAACAGAAAGTGAGATGAAGTCTGGTAGATTACAGAACATGCCACATGTCAGTAGATAGCTACTGAAGCATGTGCAAATGCAGGCAGGGCATTGTAGTGTCCAAAAGAATTCAGAAGTCCACATAATTTTTGAAACAACCTAGTAATTAACTGCTGGCAATTAATTTTTAAATGCACGCTTAAAGTTCTATGTAGGTCAAACACAACTGCAGGCAAGATCCAACCTGCAGGCAGCCAATGTCTAAACAACAATTCCATAAACTTGCTTTAATCATCTTTAATAATTTTGGGGGTAAACTTCAAAGTATATTAAAACTTTTAATGAGCCTATGATCATGTAATTTATATTAATTTTACCTAGATGATATCAAAATAAGGCTGCTTTAAAGATTTCAAGTTAAAACATTTTTATACAAGTGTTCTGTTAATTCATTTTAAGCACATTTTGGTCACATATAGTGTAAGCTAAAAATTATTGATTTTTTTGGTGATCAGTAGTCAAAGAACAAGAACACTTTACCATCAATAAGGTGTTATTTATATCACTAATCCTCTCTAGCCCATCTCAAACTAAAGAGAAACTTTTTTGCTAAGGCAACTAGAAGAATCCATTAATGCAAATCTGGTTCCAGTTGTTTCCTAATATGCAACCACAACATTTTTATTTTCCAGTCACAAGACTGAGAAAGACCAGTAAGAGCAACACATCTATAAAACCTCCTGTATCATTTTTAATAAGGTCATCAATTTCTGCCAAGACCTAAACAAATGTAAGTATTAGCTCTGCTACCAAAGGGGAGCAAAACAAAAAATCAATCTTTTAGAAAGTGACTTACTCTGTAGTGACAGCAGGAGCTAAGGGATCAAACTCCATTACCTCATAGTAATTGGCTGGCTGGAGATCACTCTTTGTCATGGCTTTAGGCAAAAGAAGAAAAAAAAAAGACCAGTAAACACACATTCTGGCCTTTCATGGCCATAAACAATTAGTAGTTCTCTTTATGACTTAGACTTCAAACATGAAACCCAAACAAGGAAGCACTGAAAACCAGAAACAAAACACGCCAGTGTTCAATGGAACTCCCAAGTGCAACGAATTTACATACATCAAAGAGATTTACAAACTTGCACTAGAGGTTTATTCAAAATACAACAGTCACAGCGACACAAACATATTTACTGTCTCCTGTTCCTTTAATATCTCATAATGGGATCAGCCCTGAATTTCACGTGGCCTTCAAAAGAAAATGAACTGTAAATTTTCCTTTCAACAGATCTCTTAATTATCAGTTAATCTCTGGCAAACCCACCTAGTCTCATAGGTTCCCCTATTCAATGGTAATAAGGCCTCTAGTACCTGGATGATTGCTGGGCAAGGGTGGCAGTCTCTCGCTCGATGGAGTGGCTAGAAAGTTCTGTAGACTAACAGGCTGCAGTAATACTGAACTGGAAGACTCCAAAAACTGAAGAAAGCATAGCACATATTCAAATCAACAATTCAACTTCAGCTTTTCATATTTAGATTCCTAGCTTTCCAAGTGGTACTATTCCAAGAGCCATAACAAACTTTGAACTGAAGAAGAATTAGTAATTATTGACGATGACTGTCATCACAGATGGGTTTTTGAGCAAATAAACACTATTAAAATGTACTATTTTTTTTTTCAATCTGGTTTCATGTCCACTGCACCTCATTCCCTACCAAAAATAAAAAAATTTTCTGAAATGTCACTTTGAGAAAAAAGCAGCAGCAATACATGGTTCAGTCCAGATCTGCTGTTCACACAGATAATAAAAATTTCAGCCTCAAATAGAAACAAATACCTTTACAAAAAGGTATAAGGTGAAGATATCAAGTCGAGAGTGATTAAAAATTAAAGCCTTAATTAGAAGCAGCTCTCCATTTCACAAATGTGTCTTGGGCATCTATTAGATACCACATCTTACAAATAACGGAATAAAAATGAACCAAATTCTTGCCTTCCTGGAGTAGACAGTCAACAAAATAAACAGATGGCAAGCAAAAAGGGGGTGGGGAAGTAAGAATACCAGGGAGGAAAGGCTGAGATGTCTGGGATACCTCTCTGGTGGTGGTGTCAGGAAATGCCTCAGCACTGGGGTCAGTTAGCAGAGCCCTGACGCAGACATGGGCCCTGTGGTTATTTGAGGAGACACCGATCACATGCTCATAACCAAGGAGGTCACTGTGGTAGAGCACAGTGAGCCCAGGGTGAGAGGTGAGGCTGGTGAGGTTACATTCAAATCAGCATTTCAACTTTTTACAGAGTAAAATGCAGCGCAGAAGAAAATCACAGGTTGGTTTAGAGAAGACGAGTAAGATCATCTTATTTAAAAAGATTGCTTGTTTTTTGCTCCAAGCACAGCTTGCTGGATAACGACAGGTGGCAAGGCAGCAAGTCTGAAGCAGGGCAACCCCTAGTAAAAGCCATGTCCGTGTCCATTTGATGGCCTGGACTGGGACTGCAGGAGAGTGGCTATGTTTTGTAGGCAGAAACAGACAGGTTTAGTGAGTGGTCACTTCCTTCTGTAGAGGAGACTGCAGAAAAGGCAGGACAGGGCTGGGGAGAAGTCAAGAGGAGATGGAAAAAAGAAGGTGAAATTCTGAGTTTAAGGGGGTGGCATTTGGGATATCAGTTAGCACTTTTAAGTTGTCAGTATCTGATATTTCAAGATAGGAATTCAAAGACCAGCGAAAAATGGATGTAGATAAAGAGGTCTGAGCGCTGGGATCTCTTAACACCGAAAGGCAGGAAGAAGAGGGGGCCAGAAAAGGAGACACTGAAGAAGCAGTGACGTAAGAGGTGACCCAAGTGGGGTTATCCGAAAGCCATACGTGCTAAAAGAAGGATGTGATGGACTTCGTCATCAGGGAAGATGAGGACTGAGGATGGTACGAGCTGTTACCACAAGGAGGTCAAGTGACTGTGACCAGAGCCATGCCCACGGGGCAGAGGGCTGACAGCATGTTTGAAGCCCACCAGAGGAGAGGAAAGCAGTGGAGATGACACATGCAGACATCTCTAAAGGAACATTGGTCCTTAACCATCTCTGTCACAGTATTGAGGCTCATCTTGTCCATCTTAAATGAGTAAAAAAGGCAAGAAAAAGTCCTAACAAGGGCTGCACCGACACATCACACATACAGGGAATCGTTGAGCAAAACATGAGCATTACGAACAGGAGTTCCTTTTTGGCCACGACAATCT
Organism: Condylura cristata; assembly: GCF_000260355.1. Lineage (NCBI taxonomy): Eukaryota > Metazoa > Chordata > Mammalia > Eulipotyphla > Talpidae > Condylura > Condylura cristata. Next base: position 10,694,408 of record NW_004567118.1, on the reverse strand, counting down.
GCTGACGTAGGTGCCAGGAAGGATTTCATTACTCACACTCTCATATGTATGATCCGAGTCGAAGTTCTGGATGGTCCTTTGGGGAAACCTAGGATAGTGTAATGACAGCATGATTACCCTACAGTGAGAACACAACTGCAAAAAGTAAGATGATTTCGCTGATCTAAAACAAAATGAAAGCTGTACCTTCAGAATGCCCAAGAGTATTACTTTTACATAACAACTGTCATCTGTTTTGGTTGCCACCAGGTCATGCTGCTCAAATAAGAGTAGAGACAACTGTCCCTTAGCCATGAGGTCCCCTGTGGCCCAGGAGCAGGCACAGTGCACTGGTAAGAACATCAGAGTAGCTACTGCCTGAAGGAGGAGGAGCGATGCAGGGTGGAGGAAGAAGGAAGCAGGGATGGGGGGACGGGGTGGGAGAGGGAACACATCTCACCATGTCTGTCCGTTGCATGCAATTATTAAATCTGGGCACAATACATGGTGTAGATGCTTGAGGAATGAAAACTAAGTAAGTACAGCCTGACTGGGAAAGAAGACCAGAATCTGAATACGTATGAACTGTTGGTGAACTTATTTTCTGGACCCTCTGGTATTCCCTGACCTGAATCCAAGTGCAGCCTGAAACCCAAATATGGGCCTCAAGAAAAGCCTCTCTCACTCTCACTCCAGGAGCAGGAAAGGGAAGGCCTACTGCTCAGAGAGAATTCTCCTGGAAACCCTCCCCCTTTTCTTTCTCTTCAGTTCTCTCACACCCAAAGCCCCAGGCAATCCCAAGGCTGCAGCACTGCCAGCAGGCCTGAAAGTGACCTACAGGAATGTGAAACTGTGAGCTAAAGGACCCTCTCTCTGCCCAACAGGTGGAGCTATGATCCCCAGAGGACAAGGCCAACCTGTTAGGTCTTGTCCCTGTTCTGTCCTGCCATTTGATCTCAGACACAAGCACAATGGAGGGAAAGCCCGGTGTACCAGTAGCTAAAGCTTTCTGATTGGAAAACCAAAATGGAGAATCCCAGAAAGCCAAAGTACTGGGGAAATCTCAAAAGGGAGGAATTCAGGAAAACAACTTTATAAAGTTATTTAATTGTGGGCTGACCTCCTGGACTTGTGCATCTGTGGCTCCCACCCCAGTCAGGATTTCAAAGACTGAGAACACACACATCTGCTGTCCAGACCTAAGACTGACCACGGCGGTTAACAACTGACATCAGAAACAACTTAGCACATGAAGCAGGCTCAAATTGCAGCATGAAGCTAATGAAGTGGTCAGCCTACTAAAATTAAAAAATCAAAAGGATTTAAATAAGAACAAGCATCACATAACTTTAAAAATGCCAAGGACACTATCAATCCAAAAGTACCAGGGATATAATGAACAGGAATATTTTGGATTGCAAAAGAAAAGACAGTCAGCAGAACTGATATCAAGGACACAGAAGGTAAAATTATGTCAGATTTTAAAGCAGTTACTATACAAATGCTACCAATGGGCAACTGCAAACACTCATTGAGAAATGGAAAGACTGTCTCAGCAAAGAAATGTAAGACATAAACAGCCACATAATTATTTTAGAATTGAAAAATACAGTATTTTTTTAACACTTACAGAATGGGTTCTGTAGTGAAAACAGTAAACACAGTGGTCCTGGACACAGGTCAATAGAAACGATCCAATATAAAAACCAGGAATGAAAGAAGGAATTAATAGAACCCTTGCGGTTAGTGAAACAAGGACATCAGATCTAACATTTGTTTCATCAAGAATCCCAAAAGGGATGCAGAAATGTGTCGTGCTGAAAATAAATATCTGAAGAAATAAAAAGCTGAAAGCTTCACAAAATTGGTAGGGAACATATGCTCACAGCTTCAAGAAGTTCAGTGTACTGGGTTAAATGGATGGTCTCAAAAATGTTCTGTCCATGTTCTAATGCCTGGACCCTAAGAATATTACCTTATCTACGTAGAAATTTAGGATCTTAAGATAACAATATCATCCGATATTATTCAAGAAAGCCCTAAATTAATAATACAGTCTTAAAAAAGAAAAGTGGAGGGAGATTTGAGACAGAGAGATGGTATAAATGTGAGACATAAACGAGTGATGTGGCCACAAACCAAGGAAGTGAAGAGTGTGGACATCACTGGAATCTGGAAAAGGCAAGATGGCTCCCCCTACCACCCCAGAGAGAATGGTCTGCTGAATGTTAAATTTCCAGTCTTCAGAACTATGAGGAAATATTCCTGTGGTTTTAAACCACCCAGTTTGTGGTAATTGTTTTGATGACAGCCACAGAAAACAAATACAGTCAGCAGAAACAAAACAGAATAGCCAAAAGAACTCACATCCAGACATATCAGAATCAAACTGTTAAAAATCAGAAAAAAAGGCCTCCCTAGTGGTACAAGGGGTTAAGTTGCAGCACTCTCAAACTATCAACAGTCACTACAGCACGAGTTCAATCTTCGGCCAGGGAGCTGACCCACATGCTGCAACAGACCTCTCCTGCCTTGTCTGCTGCTCCCCTCAGCAGTGTATTTCAGTCAATCTGCCTGTTCTGCTCCCCACTCTGTCCCTGATGAATCCTCTCAATCCCCACAACCTGGCCAACAACCCAGCTCCCGTATGCATAAGTAAATAAGAGAAATCTTTAAAGAAGATGAAGAAAAATTTTTGAAAGGACCACAGAAAACAAACATCATCTATAGGAAAAGAACTATCTGAAAGAAGATGTCCCATCAAAAACCATTTGGCCCAGAAAAGAGAAACATTTAAATTGTTGCAAAAGGTCAACCCAGCATTTTATATTCAGTAACTACCCTTCAGAATCAAAAACATAAAATTTTCACATGATATAAGACTAAAATTTTTCATTGCCATTAAATTTGCTCTGAAAGAATGGTAAAAGGCATTCTTCATATAGAAAGAAACATACCCATAGAAAATAAAATAAGAGCAACAGCAACGTCAAAACTGGATAAGCTCATCTCTTTTGAGTTCTTTTTAAGATATATTTGAGGGTTGCAATTAAAAATTCTAACACTGCCTAGTGCTGCTATAGATACCATCAAAATCACAACAGATAAAATGGAATACTAAAAACATTCAAATAACCCAAGAGACTACAGAAAAGAGGAAATGGGGCTGGGAGAATCGAAACAGAAAACTATACATGGCAGACCTCACTCCAAATTATATTAAATATGAATGTCTAAAAGCATCAATTAAAGACAGAAATGTCAAGAAGCATAAAAATGTATGGCCACCATATGTTATCTACATGAAACTCACAGCAAGTGTGCCATGACTGATGCGCCCTTTACTTTTCACAAATTTGAACCTCATTTCTTTCCTCCATCCTTTGTTATAGTATTTCCCCTATTTACACTAAAAGTATCATAAACTAAAACAATGTATGGAAGGTTTATTAGGCACCAAGTGCAATATTAGTATATACAGGATCTCACAGAATCTCAGATCTCAGAAAATATTCTTAGAAGAAACAGAAAGGTTCATATCAGTAAAATATTCATGGTCTTAGAGTTAGTAGCAAGTAGCAATAATACTCTCAGGACTGTCAGATTCCTAAGCCTCTACTTTTTCTTGAACATGAAGAATTAGAATTAAAGGGAGTTCTGGAGAATTTCTGCCATACTTACAAGGGTGTTTCTGTATTTTCCAAAGATAACAAATCTGTTTGGGGCTGAGAAGGTTTTAAGTTGTTTGTTATATCAGGACTTGGAGAGCTGAAATCTAGAAGAAAAATGGACTTGTTTGAGTTTAAAACATTCTGTCAGTTGTTCTATTGTTTTCTACAGTAAAAAAGAAAACAAAAAAAAACTAAGACACAGAAAGCAACCAAGTGATAGGATTTCCTCTGATGACAAAGCATCATTTATGATAACTGGAAAGAAAAATCCCCTACCATGTAAAGAGGTTGTTGTGAAGGTAACGTGTATTACTGCATTGAATATTCTAAAATCCCAAGCTGATCCAGAATGGAAAGGATTCTGTGTTTAGTTCTGCCAAGCACAAAAGTAAGAAGTGATGATCACATCCCGAAACTCTTAACTTCCCACAATCCTAAGTAAACACCCCAAAGGGAATAATTATTTTTGCCCCTACAGAAAAACTCATCAGAGTTACCAGCTCCTCACATTGCACTGACCAACATCTTAGAAATGGAGTAAAATTCTTAGAAATGGAGTAAATTAGAAGAAAAATCACAATTTCAGTGATATAGAATATTGTGACTAGAAAAATCAGCTGACATAAAGGAAATAAACTGATTTTAGTTTGGTAAAACATCTGAATTTCAGCATTTCTCTTCAACTTACTTTGTAATTTATCAGAACTTCTGGAGAGTAAGGGTAAGAGGAATGAACAACTACCATAGGTATGGTAGGCAACCCTAAGCCTACCATGCACTATATAAGCAATATTTCATTTACATATAATAAAATATTTTAAATAAGCAACCATTATTCTTGTTTTATAAAGAAAGAAAGCCTCCAAAGGTTGGGTGACCAGCAGAGGACAGAATTGGGATCTCAAACTGAACCTCTGATTCAAAAGCTTGTGTTTATGACCGCCCCTACCTTTCCCCACTGTGTGAACTGGGCCTCATTAATCCCTGAATTTTCTATCTGCCTCAAATATTCTCTTACCTGATACTGCAGAATAGCAGAAAAGCCCAGTGATAACATGTGTGGATGCAGAGTAAAGTACTGGCCAATTTGTGAAACAACCTCTCTAAGGGAGGCCATGTGAATTCCCTGAAATTCCTAAGCCAGTGGGACAAGTTTCAAGACTTCCTTCCCATGACACATCCTATTCTTGTACTAGGTTTGACCCAACCATTAGCCAAGAAGTAATTACATCTCTTGGTATTCAAACTGCCTTCAGTCTTTCCAGGCTGCATTTAATCATGAAACCCAAGAGAACTGCTGCACATCTAGCTCTTCGGCTGGTCTGAAAAGGCGCACATGTATTTACTTAAGTCTGAAAGCTGAGCATTCACAGCGTTGAGCTCCTCCAGAGTGGCTCTTGGCACAGGAAGGCTGGGGCTTAGGTCCAGGAGGTCACAGGATGGGGCAGAAGGTTCACTGGTAGTCTGAAAACAAAGCAGAAGATAATATAATTTAGGAAGGATGTGTCAGGTAGTCAGTGGCTTTCTCCCCAGAGACTTTTCATTTGGAGAAAGGAAGATAATATCTACATAAATTCTGAGGGAGAACATGTTACTCCATTCAATGAGTAGCACAATATTTAATCATGGATCACCTTCCACATGGGTTCCTCCTTAATTGGGGATTCATCTATTATAATTTCTTAGTAATTTAATGACATCAAGTTATTAAGGCAAACATTCTATACTAGCACATCTTTAAAGTCCCATCTCTTCATGACTTCTTTTAGGTAAGACTTGCTCTTGACTGTGCAATTTATAAATGTTCAGTTGTTCGCTTTATAAAATGTTTATCTACTTACGTTGTCATCTTCCCTCTGGTTTTTATTTTGTTCCAAAAATCTTTGCTGGTTTCGAATAAACCTGTTGAATTAGTAAAGTACAAGTGTTTAAAAGAAAAAACTATTTGAAATGCTATAGTATTTAACAATTAACGTGCAAATTTTAGGAACAAAGACAAACAGCCTCATTCTCACTCAACTCCCAGCAATTTAATAACATTTTTCAGCTTATGAAAGTTATAATGCCTTTAGAGAGAACTGAGAAAATGAAAACAAATTTTTTAATTAATAACCATCCTATACCCAGAAATTGTCTCTATTAACATTATGATGTATTCCAGTATTTTGTCTTTATACTAACCTATTTTAAACTTAATTGAAAATAGACTTTATATAATCCTGTATGCTACTTCAATTATGTTGTTTTTCCTAGTTATTCAAAAATACAATTTTAGTAGCTGCATATCTCACCTTATGAAGATATCACACATTAATCTATTTTAAAATTATTACCAATTTTGTCGTTATAAATCCTTATAAATCAACTTTAAAGTTGATTAAAGTTCAAATACATTTAAATATTTTCGCTGTTGATCATCCTTTTAATAAGACTCTTGATACTAAAATTAGTGACCTTTTACAAGTTTGATTTAATTTCACACTGCACATACACTGTGGGTAAAGAAGGACAGTGACAATTGAAACTAGGTTTGAAAAAACAGTGAAGGTGGAGGTAGAAGTCCAAGGTTCGAGTGTCAGCATTATTATCTAGTAAGGATAGGGCTTCCTGATTCCCAGTTCTTTATCTGCTAAATGACAACATGTAAGCCACTTCCTCAGAAGCTACTCTCAGAGGCAAAATATAAGGAACTGTTCGGCAAACTACAACTCACTTCAAAAATATACAGAATTACTATTATGACACTTGAGGCCATAAAGCTCACACTTTAAAATCTATAAGCTTAGACTGAATTGGAACAAGCACTTAAGTTTAAGGGTTTTTCCCTTCTCATCTACTTATGCCACTGACTTTATAAACTTAGTTATGTGCTAAGTATGAACAACCTTCCAGATCAAGCCAGGAGAAACGAATGTCTGCTTCCTTATTGGCACAACTATTCCATAGACTTCAGGGAACACTGGAATAGAGTGAAGTCTTTATATGTGACATGTATGTGAATCTTTGGGGTACGGAGAGCAAACTCTGGGAACAATGCTGCGTCTCCCCAACACCACATTCACATCTTAATCAAAGGAAGTGAACAGTAATCAGCTGCATGGCAAAGGGGAATCAGGATCTAAATGGAGTGAAGGTTCCTAATGAGAGTCTCCTGAACTAGACAGATGAACTTAATGTAGTCACAATGATCCGTAAGTGTGGAAGAGGGAGGCAGAAGAGAAAGCAAGACTGGAAAGATGTGAGGTGTCAACCAGAAGATGATGTTTTTGAAGATGGAGGAAAAGGGTTGTAAGCCAAGAAAAGCGAGCAGCCAGGAGAAGATGCAAAAGGTAAGGAAAGGGACTCCCTAGGGTCTCCACAGAATGCAGTCCTACCACACCGGTAATCTTGACACCAGTGGGGTCCATTCCAGATGCTTACAGAACTGTATGATAGTTCAGGCTGCATGAAGCCACTGAGTTTATGGTAATTTGCTATAGCAGCCACAGAAAGTCAGACACCTCTTCAAGAGGGCAAGTGTTTCTCTTTGAATCTCAAAACCCCAAATGTTTCTTACAGCTGACCACAACTGCTTTTGGTACACAAAAAGCGCCGCTCACAGAAGTAATCCAATCTCCTGGTACTTGGATCAAATAAATATACATTCTTCCTCTAAGGACAGTTCAAGTAGTGGGCTTGTAGTTTTGATAGAATGCTCCAAAATGAAAAACAAAAGGCAGCAGCATTTCACTGAAAATTAAAAATTTTCTAGAAATTTCTGCTTACAATAATTTTTACCACAGAAAACAATGGGCAAGGACTGGGAAGACATTCAGGGCTAAGCACTGGCCGCTGAGCTCACATGCGAGGTCCTTGCACATGCCTCCTTGCGTGAATGGCTGCTGTCCCGGATGGGCGGCAAGGAAGAGAAAGTGCTGGTTTTATTTCACTGAAGCCCTCTGTCCATTCATGATCAGTGAGGGGGAGAAAGCCAGTCAGTTAAAGGCTCAGTGGAACATGAATGAGTAGAAAGAAGAAAAGAAATTAATATTTAATGAGTGTCCATGTTGGTAGTATTTTGCTAGGTGCTTTTTCAATCCAGAAGCTCATTTAATTCTCAAAACAAAAGCCTTCTACATAGGCAGCAGCAGCATCTTAAAAAGACAGGAAGAAAACCTGTCTTTCTTGTCTGAAATCTTCAGCAAGTACCTTGTCTGAAATCATCAGCAAGATCTGATTCCAGGCCTATTAAACTCATTCCCTCATGTCACACTGGTGTTAAGCTTCATAGGTCAGTTGGAAATACGGCCGAAACGCAGCTAAACACTCCCAGTTGTTCTCCAAGGAAACAGGTTACTCAAGTGTGTCTACAAATGTTACCCTACTTAGGACAACTGTCTGTGGCATTTAGCGAACAGGAGGTCACACAAGGGAAAACTGTCCCATCCAAAATGCCAATAGCACCCCTAAAAATCTAGACAACATTCGGGGACATCAGAAGCCCTAGAATTTCCATGATGGGCTTGGAAAAATATCAGAGCCCTTACCTGACACCATGTTTTTATACAGTACATCACATTAAGACAGAGGCCCAGACTCCTGCTAATCAGCCTAAGCAGCTGCAGTTCCTGGGTGTAGCTTCTGGATGCAGGTTCTCCCCTCAAGGTTTATGATACATTCCTACAGTTTCCTGCACGGGGTCTGCTCTGTCAACTCTCCTCATTAAATCAATTCCTAATTCATCCTATGAAATGCCACATAAGCAACACTTTCTCATAGAGGCCTTCTTTTCCTGCTCCCAACTCAGATCATGGAACTCCTGTGCTTAGTGCAATTTCTATGTGTGTGTGTGTGTGTATGTGTATATGTATGATTTTTAAAATCTCTGCTTATACACAAAATTTCCTCACTGGCAGCTGTGCTTACATACAATGTTCTCCCTATAAAATTCCCCCCCCCTCTTAACATTCCATATTCTCCTCCATCACACTCACTTTCACTAAGATGCTGTCTTTATAATTTCCATCTGTAAAAGAGTGAAGTGCTTAAGGCACACAGTAAGAGGAGAATGAGACCCAGGACTTGCTGAAAGGTCACACATGAGTATTGTTTACACTGCCCAAGAATCCCCAAGAACACCTGGCACTGCTCAGGGAGGTGTTTATCTTGCCTTATCACAATCTGCCAGAAGGCCAGCCCTGAGATGCCTGTTCTTAGGAGGAAGGAGTCCTTTGTCTTAACATGTTCCTGAGTGTGTCACCTTGTAGCTACTCTAGTAGGAATGCTGAGTAACTGGTGGTGAAACCAAACTGGAAAAGGGCTGGGAGGATGCAGACCAACCATGGCTCACCTCTCACACCCAAGGATGGCATTATTCAAATCCTCATTCACTTGAATTAGCTCAACAGTTACATCTTCATTCTCCACCACTACAAGCAAATCCATGATCCTCTCCTGCATCTCCCGGCTTGTCTTATAAAGTTTCTGTCAAAGAAAGGAAAGAGATTTCTTCTTACATATTAGAAATGTATCATCCATGTTGAGTCACCTGTAGGAGAGTATTCAATGATGGACAGCTGATCCATCTTACCAAAAAGCAATGGGATATAAAAGATTACATTTTTTTTTTTTACTAAAAATATAAACAGGCATCATTAGGACAATTAGTATCCTGCAGGATAATGCTGCACTGGAAAGCAGACGCAGTGTATGGGAAGCCAAATGTATTGCATATAGATGTAACACACTGAAAGAAAAAAAAAGAAAACTTGTTTTCTAAGCCTCAGTTTTCTCATTTGATTAATGAAAATTATAATAACATGCCACATCTTCCTCAAGGGTTGACATAAAAATCAAATGAGATGTGTCTAATGAGAGATTCTATAACTATAAAGCATTACAAAAAACACTATTATTAGCAGTAGTAGAAGAAAGAAGTAGTCCAAAAACATTTACAGCAGCATAATTCTCCTATTATGCTTTGTTTAAATAAACATTCACATACTTCAGAGTTATACTATCACATCCCAAGGTAAACTGAACCAGCATTTAACAATTATGCCCAGATACTATCTCTATTTGGACTACCTGGCGTCTCTGCATTAAGCCATGATTCTACCCCCAAAACCGGTTTTTTCTCATAATCTTGGGAAACCCCTTCAGGGGACTTACTGATTCAGAATCTCCAGAGCTGGGGTCTGGGAATCTACATTTTCTTCCTTTTTTTTTTTTTTTAAAGATTTATTTATTTATGCATAAAGAACTGCGGTATAGGCCAGAGGTGCAGAGATGGTGAGAAGATTCACCAGAGACAGAGTGGGGAGCAGAACAGGCTTATTGACAAAGTACAGTACTGAGGGGAGCAGTGGGTGGGTGAGCAGAGGTGTGCCGCGCCATGTGGCTCACCTCTGGGGCAAGGGATAGAATTCACACTGAAGAGGCCACGGCCAGCTTACAGTGCTGCATCCTAACTCACTGCGCTACCAGGGAGGGCCCAGAATCTATATCTTCTAACAAAAATCCCAAAGTGTTCCTTTTAGATGTAGGCAAACCTACCATAAGTAGAAGCATCAAAAACTGATGATTAATATATCTTTCAACCCCACCTTGGTGAGAATTTGTTGGTGTGATAAGACACTGACATCAGGCAAAAAACATAGGGACATTTCTCCTTTTAAAATGTTAAGCAGCTGGACTGCTATATCATCACATTACTATATTATCTCATTTTTCTCCTCTCAAGAGGAAATACTTGCTGAAAAACTTTCATTTCACAAAACCATTTAGGGTCTCAAGCAATCTATTATAGGCTCCTGACAGGAAATCTCTAAATAAATAAATCAAAGTATTACAAGCTGGCATTTAGAATCATAGGTAAAGCCTACCACCTTTGCAAAATCTTAACAAAAACATATAGGTGACAAAAGGAAATGAAAAGGGCACAAAAAAAGAAAGTGAGAGATGGATGGAAGCTCTTGGACTATAAGGACACACACACACCACACACACATACACACACACACAAAAGACCTGTCCTCACTGCTAAGGCTCATCTGCTATCAGCAGAGATTAAAGATTTTTCCTTTTCTTTTTTTCTAATTTTCTTTCTTAGAGGTCATATATTACTTTCTGCTTTGTATGACCTGTGCCACAATCATTATCTCTACCATTCTAACATCAAAACAACTAGACCAAGATATAAACAAGTGGATGACCATGTTCTAACCTAACAGGGCCAGTGGCAAGCTAGCTTGGCCCAATTACCCTGTAATATACAGAGAACAGACTTTAGACTCAGTAAATCTAAAGTCCCTCCCTTATGTATCTGATATGGGATTTGGTTAAATGTTAGCCTTTGTGTATTTCTTCAACTCTAAAACAAAGATAACAAAACTTTTTCATAGAAATGAGAAATGTGTGGTGGAAACCGCCCAATGTCTGGCCTACAAGTGGGTAGCCAGTGAATGAATTATCCTTACCAAGAGCTCTCAGCAGATGCTTAACTAGATTAACTAATACAATTCTCTAATATGGGCACCACCACTCAGAGCCCGCTATCACACCAAGGAACGAATAGGAAGCATGTAAGAGAACCCTCCCGACGAATGAGATCTTTCCCTTTGTCCTTGTCTTTGTAAGGGTTCAAAATTGTTATCCATTTTGCCTGTGTGTGGTCTTGCTACAGCAATGTCAAGACCAAGGAAATGGAATCGCTGTTAGACACCTGTGACAAAAATGTAGAAATTAATTCAAAATCCATCTGTAACCAACGTCAACAGCATCTAGTCACAGGACATCCTTGCCCTCTCCAGAGACAGAAGGGATGCAAACATGAAAGCAGCCCCCCACCTCTCAGTGGGTTTGCAAAGCAGAGTTGGAAAACCTCTTCAAAAGCCAGCCCCCTCTGATCTTTGCAATTGATGTCTGCCTCAGAGGAGGATTGAATCACAGCGAAACAGCACAGAGATCAAGCACCATGGGTCAAAGGTTACCCACAGTGGGTACCTGCAAGAACGTGGCAGTGCAGAGCAAGTCAAACTGAAGAGCAACTGCTGGTGCACGTGTCCATCACAGAGCCCCGGAGTCACCTCCCTTTCTGCCGTGTCACTGCAGAGGCGGGCTTCTGCGTTCCAGTGAGTTTAACAATCAACTGAAAATTCTTTACAGCAAACAAGGAGCTCATTAAGAGCTTCCCCTTCTGACATCTGGATGGCTCCCACTCCTCCACCAAGTGCTCAGGGACTCAGCGAGGTGATGTCTCTGCACTTTCAAATTTAACTGTAATTACCGCATGCTCAACAACACAGGGAACGCCAAAAAATAAAAGCACCTGAACATCTCCCTTAGTGAAGCAGAAACAAGAAGTATGATTGCATAAAAGCCTTCTCTGGAAATAGTATCTTCATGGCAAGGTTCCTATTATCAGCCTTATAACATATCTCCTCCCTGCCAGCGCTCCCTGCCCAACCGCAGAAGACCCAGAGGGTATCTATCTAGTCAAAATAAAAACTCCCTCTGCTTACCCTAAAACCAAACACTGCAGGGCTTAACTTGCTCAAGTAGTCGTCTCCTCACACAAAGTTCAGCTGAGTGACAATTAAACTGTCAAAATAAACCTCAAGAAGACATCAACTCAGTGGACACTTCTGAATCTTCCCCAACTGTGTAGTGTCAACATTCTATTTCCCTTTGTCCTTAGTAATTCCTTAGTGCTTTTGTCCTAATCATTAATTCTTCAAAACCATCCAGATAGTCCATGTGACACACACTAGTGTGTCCAGGGTCCAAAGTATATACTCTAAATATATAGTTATCTGGGTTACAAGTGTAGGGCTTGCTATGGACTCCCAGCTACTTCCAACTAGATGCAAAGCTAGTACACTCTCCCTTGAGGAGAGACTACCACGGAGATGGAGATGTCTATACTACAGAGTCAATTCTGGGTTCAAATGAGAAGGAAGCTGGTGTCACAATTTGAACATCGGCTTGGAGAATGTCCACTCTCCCCAGCTCCACCATGTCGCATATCCACCAAGTGGGCAAATGGCTCCCCTCTGCTCACACAGCCTCACTGATAGAGGAAGGAAGTGGTCTCAGTGGCAATGCAAGTCCCTTCCACTCTTCACACACGGCACTGAAAAGTAAAGACTTTCAGACTGGTCAGGGCATGATGACTTTCCATTTTACCCTCTGGCTTTCCTGAGACTATCAATTATCCTCCTAGGGTGAAGTTTTACATTCCCAAGATTTTAGACTTCGTTGGTAGGTTAGAACAAGATTTTTTTTCTACTTCCCTCTACTCTAGAGAAGACAAAAAGGTCCTCATTCATTGCCTTGCATCAACAGCCTCTGGTCACATGAAGTCCCTGCCCTCTCCATAAACAAGTGGAGTTGAAACATGGGAGTGTGGGAGCCCCACACTCCCGGCAGGTCTGCAAAGCCTGGGGCGAGGCAAAAATAGGTTAGACAAAAGTGGGAGGGACGGGCAAAGGCAGCTTGTTCAAGGTCAGACTACCGTGGCCCAGAGCCAGGCACACAGGTCCAAGAACACAAACACAGGATTGTGTGCTGTGACATTTCCTTCCTGAGAACAGACCCTCAACTCATCCCGGCACTCAGGACACTGGATAGAGCCTCAGAACCTCTTACCTCACCCAGAATCCCACTCTCCAACCTAATGAGGTGAGGTTCCCAAGCAAAAGTGTTTACTGCACAAAATAGTTTTGTTGCCTAATAGTATAAGATAGGGCAAAAGGCCTGGTAATTATCAGGGCTTCTGGATCTAACTGTCTGGCATGGGTTAGAAGAGCAGACTGTGGATTCTATGTGAGTGCAACGGATTTGGAATGAAAGGAAGAAGGCTGCTTTGAAGGTGAACAGGTTGCACAGTAAAAATCTACATATAAGAAAAGCCAAAACGTTTTTGAGTAAAGCCTTTTGCTCTGTGCTGGATACCATTTTTTTGTTCTCCAGATCTACTGTATGCATTCCAGAGGCAGCTCTGCACTCTGGAGTGTTCTGTGGGGAATGTGCCATGAGGTAGGTACTCTGTCTTCCATCTTCTGACTGGTAGAGCCAACTGGATGCACTGGCAGGAAATGACAGCCAGATAAAGGACGGCTGAGTACTTACCCTCTGCTCCTTCCACCAAATGCACCATGACTCTGGAGGCTGCCTTGACCACAGGATTCTTTTGGGTTCTGGCAGAAGTTCTCCAATTGTCTATTTATGCCTGGGGATATCTGCTAATGGTTTACAGTAATAATCTAGTTCCTGTGGCTTCCCTGAGCCCTTACTATCTCACTAAATAGCACCTTGATGACACTCTCTTCAAATAAACCAAATGGAGTGTGTCACCTGTTTGATTAATAAACCCTATAAACATGAAAATACATACTTAGAGTAATTAAAGTAGAAATAACACAAAAATAGACAAACAGATCAAATAAAACAGCCTCTGGAACCAAATGGAGTGTGTCACCTGTTAGATTAATAAACCCTATAAACATGACACCTGTGTATTAGAAAACCGGATGTGAGAAAGGTATTTGGAATCAGTGAGGAAGGAATGAACTGTTGGTACATTTGGAAGGCCAGTCATCTAACTGGAAAAAATGAACACAGGTAATTCATCCCATTCCACACCAAAAATACTCATTTTAGACCACGTAATGTGTCTAATGTGTTGCAGACTATTTTACTGGTCACACTGGGCCAGGCACTACTCTGGGAAGTAGAACCCAAGCAGGAAACAAGATAAACCTCATGATACTTCCATCTAGGAGGCAAAGACATGAATTTGCAGGAGAAGCATCATATCAGAGTGCCAGGTAAAGGATGGCTGACTCTGGACCAGGACTCAGAGAAGACCTCTTGGAGGAGGCAACATGCTGCGATTGTCATGACAAGAAAAAGTTGGCCACTGGAAAACAAGCATGAGGGGACATGAGTGTTGAAGAGGACCGAGAAGGTGACCCTAGCGTGGCTGGACCTAACACAAGGAGTGCATGTGCTATGCAAGGAGAGGTTGGTGGGAAGTCTCAGGTCAGAGTAAGGAGGCAAGGCTTTACTTTCAGTGTGAAGGGAAGTCGCTGGCAGGTTTCAAGTAAAGAATGACATGATGTGGTGACCTGTTAAAATGTTATACAGGGATGCTCACATCAAAACCACGGTAAGATGCCACTTCATACCTACTAACTGCCTATAAAAATTAAAAGTGTTTGCAAGGAGGTGAAGTACAGACCCTCATGTACTGCTGGTGGGAATATATGGTATGGCCACTGTGGAAAAGAGTTTGAGAGTTCCTCAAGGGTTAGACAAAGAGTTACTCTATGACCCAGCACCCAGCACTGCTTCCTCTAGGTGGACACTCAACACAGGTATTTAGACAAAAAATTGTGCATGAATCTCCATAGCAGTATTATTCCCAACAGCAAAAAGGTGGTAACAACCCAAATGTCCATCAACTGATTAGTGGACATATATTGAGAAAATCTTGAGGTAAAACTGCAGAATTACTTGCTTCTCCATGATTCTGTCATTGCTGGTTTCATTTTTTTTTTTTTTTTTTTTTTTTGATTCTTGAATCAGACAGGAGGCTTCTCCTCTAGCTTCATACAAGATTTCACCATGTTATTTTAGCAAGACTACAGTAGAGTAGGATGCTGTGATATAATAAATACAAGAAAGATTTGGACCTTATCCCCAGTCATCCCCTCGCCCGACCTTCAGAAGTCCTTGGACTGTGAGAGGTTATCTTCTGTATTCCCAAGAAACCACTGTTTCAATCACACCTGAGTTTATGCTAATGTGGCTACTCCAGAGGAACTAACTCAATAGTTAGAGGATTGGAACTTCCAAGAACAACAAAAGTTAAAGGTTCACTAGGCTTTGTAAACAAGCTGATCTCATGCCAGAACTCCCTCAGCCTGAATTGGCCGTGAGCAGCATTCTAATGTTGATTTATAACACAAGACTCTTTCCTATTCCAGGCAACATACAGCTCTGAGCATCATCGTTTGCAAACTGCAAGCACACAAACATCTGCACCCAAGTATTCTGACACACAGCCTTTCAAAGTATTCATAAGATGGCATAAACATAAAAACTGGAACCACATATTTGAGTGGAATGGTTCCACTTCTACTGAAGGACTCTCACAGAGTCTCACAGAGAAATGACAACACGAGAGAGAGAATCATTGATCACTTTAGAACTCTGAAGGACTGGGAAGGCCATGGCAACCTGAAGCATGGCCATGGCAATTTTTGAAAAATAGCATCTGCCACATGCTCTTCTACTTTGATTTAATTTTTAAGCTTTAACATGCTTGTTAACATTGAGTCAAAAAGTTTATATCTTGAAAAGCTGAATGTGGAATTAAAAAAAAAAAACATTAGTGACGCTAAGGATTAATTTTCCTAGTAAAGAGTAAACAAAAGTGACCCATCCTAAGTATCACCCTAGCACTTAATTTTATATATACAGACACTATGTCCAATGATAGTAAATGACTGCTAAGGTCATAAGCCTTAGCAAAATGAAGTGCAAGTCTCAGAGAAATGATACGTGACATGGAGTAATTTCCCTAGAACTACTCACAGAAGAATGAACTGAATGTTTCATTGCGTAAAATAAAGCCCAATTAAAGAAAATAGAAAGACTGGTAGGAGGTCTTTGAAGAGTTGATAATTCCCCAGTATTAAAATATATATATAAGTTGACAAGGCAGAAAGGCCTAGCAAGCAGCACGTAGGGTTGTTTGGCAAATAGACATGCGCACACAGAACACTACACTTAGTGTCACTGACAGGTGGCACATGTTATGTGTCACCGATGGAGCATACAGAACGGTGGTCCCAACAGGCTGCACCCCACAGCCTAGGAGCATGACAGCGCTGATCTGTCAAGGTCTGTGTGACTACACTCTAGGACACCCATAATACAACAGAGTCACCTAGCGGTACACTTGTCAGCAAGTAGCACCATTTCGTGTATGGCGAAATTTCAGAAGCTTTAAGGTAAAGAGAAATTGCAAACACAATCAGATAATTTAGAAACAAAAATTGTAAATTCAAGGCACAAAAATCCAGATCAGGGGCCTCCCTGGTGGGCTACGGGTTAAGTCTCAACACTGTCACTGCTATGGCTGAGTTTGATACCTGGCCAGGGAGCTGACCCACACGGCACAGCAGACCTCTCCTGTCTCCCTCCTGTCTCACCTGTGGCTCCCTTCAGCAGTGTATTTCAGTCAGTGCAAATGTTTTGCTCCCTACTCTGTCTCTGGTGAATCCTTTCATGTCCCACACCTCTGACTTAGACCCTAGTTCTACAACTCAAAAAAAAAAAAATCCGAACCATGTCTCCATCAGTATCACTGGGTACAAGAAACAGTGGGACAGTAGCTTTGAAGGATGGCAGGAAAAAGAACTGTGCCTAGAACTCTCTATCTAGCAAACTACTAGCTTGTCACATGACAGCAAAAGACATCTGGGGATGTGTAAACACTTAAGTGATTCAAGGAGACAGCAGTTACAGACAAGTAACATTGAAAAAGAAAGCTTTTACGATTTCTTGTTTCTCAAATAGGTGAAAATCAAGAAAAATGTTATTTCCTAACAATCTAAGGAGTTAAAGGAAGGATGGGACCAACATGAGAGGGGGAATCAAGGGTCTGAGAAGTGCAGAAGTATAGTAAGCTTTCAATTTGCTTGGGAAGCTGATTTACCAACTGATTTATTATAACTGCTTCTAAAATAACTATGCTGAAACATATGTTGAACTAAAAATTGATAGAACAAAGCTTTAGGAGAAAAAAATACATGGGTGTGCAGACATACATAGAGGTCCAGGCAGGCCTCCACCTTCCAGCGATAACAAATTGTTTGTGGTTTCCTGCACATGCTCATCCAGATTCACGCTCTCTTCCACAGCCTGAGTGCTGCCTCCATCCAAATCTTCCCCTAAATCCCCAACCTTCTCCTTGTTCCCACCCCTGATCCCACTATACATTACTCTTCTGTGACAATTAATCTTGTAAGTAACCTTTCTCATTAGATAGAAGATCCCTGAGGCCCAGGACAGTCTTATTTCTATATTTCTTATCACACTCTAGTCATTCCAAGGTTGACTGGGATGTATATAGGAACAACTTTTAAACACTTAAAAGACACTTAGAGATTGATAAGACAGTCTGACAATGGTCAGTTATTGGATGAGAAAGAATAAGGGACACATCTAAGTTACTATGACATTCTCATAGAGTCACCCTCCATCCCCTGTTTAGGAATCAGCTAAAGATGCAGGAAGATGAACCAGACAATGGAAGACACCTTTCATCTCCAGAGCTCTAAGTTTAGAGAACACAGTGACTGTCATCCCTGAAATCATACTACACCTGCAGAAGCTCCATGTCTTCAGGGTCTTCAGACCCAGGAACATTCTCCATCAATATGGCAGACATGACTCTCACATTCATTTTCACCATATCCAATTCACTGTGCAATTTTCCAATCTGTAAAGAGCAGCACAATCACCAGTAAGTGTGACAGCTGAAGAATGACTGCCTTGTTCCCTTCCCCCAGGGGACATTGGTTGGAAGAAAAAATGCTATTGCATTTTTGCAAAACTTAATGTTTTCAAATTTACATGTAAATGCATCTAAGTATACTTATTATTTTACAAATGTATGTTACTTTCAAAAAAACAAAATATTTTGCAAATAAACTTTAAAATATTCTGTAGAAAGTTAAAAATGAAGGTAGGAGAGTCTGAAGGATACTAAGAACCTCGACAAAATGCATGTTAGTCTGGATTTCTTGGCAAGCAATGAGAAAAAAGGCAAAACAATGGAGGGCTTTGTGTTTCTCATATTTGGGAAGAAAAAAATCAAACCAAAAACATTTTCTTCTGGGGTTAAATTTTAATAGGAATTAATCACACAGATTTTTATGAGAAATATTAAACAATGACAGCATTATTAATAATAACACAAAGCCATCCATGATGGCTCCTTGACAGCATGGCAGAAAAAGCTTATATAATAACTGCTTATCTGCATCTGATAAACAAACATAGGTGAAGTAAATCTAAATCTTTTGGCACAGCACAAACAACCATCACTTACTGAGTTCACTGATGGTCCACAGGCAGACCTACCAGGAATAAGCTGGCTGACATAAGATCCATTCCACAGCTCAGCCTCCACAAAGCCACAAAAGCGACTAGCGGAACACACATGAACTCAGGGTTTAGAATCAGACAGAATGCACAAGACTAATTCTATTTAGACCCGAAACACAGGAAGTCCCAAAGCATTATTTAAGCTTCAGCTCCCTCCTCTATAAAATGAGAGCAACATGTACCTTCACCCCGAATGTTAACAAGAATAAACCAACTTAAAAAAAAAAAAAAAGAATAAACCAACCCAACTAGATGTAAAGTGTTTAGAACTTAGAAATAAGTCACCATAAGGAGACTTATTGCTATTACCTGTTCTGGAACCATTGTAATTGTTGCGTTCTTGGGAGCAATGACAGAAGACAGAGCTGGTGCAGTGGGAACAGCTGGTGATTGGCTTGGTGAAATCTGAGCAATTTATTGAGATGAAATACGTAAATATTATTATTTGAATGAAAAGACACTCCAAGTCCAGTTTTTCCTTTCTGATGAATTAGTCATTCTCTCTCAACCAAAGTCCTGGTCATACAGTGCTCACTCAGCATAAATCACTCATGTGCAACCCACTCAGCATTTTGAGAAGTGCAAAACAAATTTTATACACACAGAACACAGCCTGCCACAAAAAGGGGTGGGGGTGACAATTATGACTGCTAACTGAATTACAATCTAATGACCTTAGTTTTTACCACAGGTCTAAGATAAGCCACCACGTGAGATTCCTCTTGCCCTCTTTTTGAGTTTATTTCAAAAAAACAAGTGGTGAAGTAATTCACGGAAAGACATCTCCACTAAAAGCTACTTCCCAGAGTCAAAGCCTCATTTCCACCCTGGAAGTGAGGATAGGGCATCATGTCTGTGCTTCTTGTCACTGCTTCACAGAGCGCACCTGAAAATCCCATAAACACGCAGACTGTGATATGCCTAGGCTGGACTATGCCTCACAGGCTCCAGATTACTCCCCAATCTCATTGTATCACAAGGCTCCTGCTCGCAACTACGCTGTCTTGGAAGAAAGGGAAACATGGGCAATGGTGAGCGGGGTCATGGGCAGGTAAGAGCCAGGTGCTCATCAGCTGGAGAAGACTGTAGAGGAAGAGCCAGCCCTGAGGACAAACCCTCCATGAAACTCAAACTTCCAGTATATACCTGAATTGCTCATTCAAACAAAACAGGGCTCACCAGCCTGCAGTCATGCAGAGCTACTATTTTCCCATGCTGGAAATTATACAAATTTAAAAGTTGAATTCTAATCAGTTACTTGAAAGTGTTGCAAGTACAAAACCTTGAAAATTACTTGCACTCTTGAGACTGAATACAAGGGAACATCTATTATCTATTATTAATAATAATCAAGTGCATTATGTGACTACCTATGGCACAGATCCTTTCTGGTATAGCACCAATCCTATCCTCTGACAACAGCCCCATCCTCTACTTGAGCCAAATGATTTCCATGGCTTTACCTGACCTATGCCGAAGGGTGCAAAAATGGAAAACTGAGCTAGGTTGGTTCAATGAGTCCCTTCATGCAGATTTTTACATTTGGAGTCTAGATAAGTTAAAGCTGGGATGTGAAAATTTTGGACCTATGGACCCATATAGAAAAAGCTAGTCTTCAAAAAGAGAAGATTAGAGTGAATCATCGGATAACCCATGACAAGGAGACAAGTAACAAGACATTTGAATGCCTGGTTCTCTGCTGTTCCAAAGACCCAGCTCCAAACACCTTTTGCACCTTGGTTATTCTGAGATGCTGCAACATCTTTCTAATAATGTTTCTTTTCTTAAGTTGGAAGGTACTAGGACTGCCCCTCTGCATGAGTTTAAGAAAAGCCTCCTACCTTTTGTCTTTCTCTTTCCGCCTCTGCACCTGATAGAGGAAAGTGAACACCTTTCTTAAGCAGGTCAAGGTACACTTCTTTCACTTCACTTACATCCACACCTCCTGGGAAACCCTGTGACCAAGTCTGAATTCAAGAGACAGTTGCATAGTTAATACAAGCAGCAAAAACAAGACACAATTCTAGAGCTGGAGACAAGAAACAAGAGCTTGACTATCACATGCATTATTTTGAGTTACTTTTGAATGCTATGGCTCTGATGCCCATTTTCAAAGGCTAAGTTAAGAATATACAGTTTTTTTTAATCACTAGATTCCCATAGTTAAAAATTGAAAACTTGGAATACATATTATCAATTGCTTTTGCTGTGCTAATACAAAGTTA
Organism: Condylura cristata; assembly: GCF_000260355.1. Lineage (NCBI taxonomy): Eukaryota > Metazoa > Chordata > Mammalia > Eulipotyphla > Talpidae > Condylura > Condylura cristata. The sequence continues at coordinate 10,673,374 of NW_004567118.1, read as the reverse complement.
ACAAAGCCTAAAATAGCATCAGCAAGTAATTTTAAAAATGATTATGCACTTCAGAACCTAGTTTCCATGTCCACAAAATGATGTACACATGAATCTTTACTACCTGATGTGAGTAAAATAGAAACAGAAACATAGAAAATGACTACAAAATCTTCACTGAAAGGCTTACCTTTCAATACTAAGAAATTATTAGATGGTAGTAAAATGTTTTGTGGCTCAATACTAGGCTGATAAAGGACCACTGAACCAGCAGGGAGGTAGCTCATTAGATCTCTAACCTTAGATGTTTTCCACCCAATAAAGTATATAACAGACTCACCTTAATGAAGTTCAGGATTCTATTCTGAATTTCTAGTGGCAAGTTGTATCTGGGATTCAGCAGCTTAACTAGACTATCTTTAATAAACTCTTTCTTCACAATCAGACACTGGAAACGTGGACCACAGTTCTGCATACACATGTCAATAAGCTAAATCAGAGAGAAAAATGTAAACATTTCACTTTCTAGCAAAACTTCTTTATAAATAAAAGATAAAAATTGCTAATGATTCCCACCAGCATTCTACTGAACAGATTTTAGTATCTACTAAAATATATGGCAAAATGTTAGGTTTTGGGAATGTGAGGAAGTAGAAGATATAATGTAACTACTTAGAGAATAGCCTTGATGGACAAAATTATAAGAATATTAATAGGAATACAAGGTAGTAAATGCCAAGGGCCAAATGGAAAAAGCAAACAAGACTCATGGGTTACAGCCAGGGTGACACTTGCCCCTGAAAAATGTCCAGTTTTCCAGAAAAGTCCTGTTATATTCCTTCGTCCCAACTTTATTATTAACGGTGATATTCCCCTTCCATTCTAAAAAAATGTCCCCGTTTAGACAAATCACAGAGTCACCCTAGCTGCAGACCTCTATAAGCAGATGTGATTGTTCAGAGCTGTAAAACAAGATACTGAAAATGGCTGGTCCCAAGCTGGACTTTGGAAAATGTTAAGTGCAAATGAGTGTAGAGCAATATAGACAGGTGACAATGGACATGAGTTTTGAGGAGGAAAACAAGTCCTCCTGTTTGTAGAGGTTTCATTATGCAGGCAAATTGGGGGCACTGAGGAGGCAGGGTAAATAAAGTGTTGCGGGGGCATCATCCACAAGGAAGAGAAACTCATGTGGCAGCAAACGGCATTTCGACATTACCTTAAAGCCACAAAGAAGCCACTGAAGGTTTCTTGTTAGTTGGTCACCATCATGCCTCTATCCTAAACTTGAGAGAAAGGTTAATGTGCACAGGTAATGTGCTGGAAAGGTCTGCCAGCAGCACTCTCCTGGGGGAACTGCAAAGAACACGAACCTGGAATGATGGGAAGAACAAGCAGGGACCCACCAGTGCAGGCCAGATGCTGAAGGGCCTACAGAGGGATGATGTGACTATAAGGAAGGGAAAGATGAGATAATGAGGAGGGCAGAACTTTCAACAACTGGGTGATTTTTGAGAAATGATGACAAAGTCAGTGACTGTCATTCTGCATGAGTTGATGGCACCCTGGAGGGAATATGAAGTGGGTAGGTGGTCTGGTCAACTAAGTTATAAATGAGGCTGACACTGTTTGAGATTGATGTTTTGAGTTTAAAAGGGCTATGGACTGGACGTTTGTATCCTCCCAAAAGCAGGAACTGAAGTCCCTAATGTGATAGTATTTGGAGGCGGGAACTCTGGAAGGTAACCAGGCCAAGAAGGTGGAGTCCACAGGGATAAGACTAGTGACCTTATAAAAAGGGATGAGAGAAAAACTTTCTGGACCGTGTGAGGAGACAATGAGAAGATGACTATGAGATGCAGGCTCTCCCCACATCCTGGTAACTGACCTTCAGTTTCCAGAGCCACAAGAAATGGTTGCTGCTTAAATCACCCACTATAAGGCATTTTCATTACAGTGCCCCAAAATGATGAAGACAAAAAGGAGGGTGGGACAGCTGAGTAGAAATGCTTGGCTGAGAACTATACTTGCACAGCTACAGCGCAGGGGAGAGTTAGGACAAATGTGAGAAATCAGGCTGCTGTGAGGAGCAGAGAGGAGACATGGCTGGAGCAATGGGGTCCACCTATTACACAGGTGGAAGAAAACTCAATCAAGGCAACAAAAACGAAAGCACAAAATAAAGAGAACATGAAGTCAAGACAACAGAGGCCAGCACTGCCAGGAAGCTAGCGTGCAGAACAAAGCACGGGCTGAGGAAAACTCAACCAGGCTCATTGAGTAGTGGGGTCGCTACTCACCAGGAGAAAACATTTTCAAGAAAGCAATGTGAGAGATCTGGCTAAGAACTGAGAAACTGAAGACCCACAGGCAGAGAGCAGGTTTCTAAAAGTGATCTAAAAACAAAATTACATTTCTAGCTCGGTTGCTATCCCCTAACAGGGCCAGGATAGGTAAAATCACCTCTGCAGAAACGCAGCCCTGAAAACTGACGTGGCCCCATGTTCTGTATTTTATCATTTTAATGGCAATACAAAAAGAAGCAGGAGTGAAAAAGCAGTAGATTTAAGGGTAGTGACTGAGAAGTTAATCAGGAAATACAGAAGTTGAGCACGTGCTACTAGGGAAAAACCTGCACTGCGGAGGAAAATAAAAATGAAATGCAAAACCTATTAAAGTGAAACCATTTTAATGCAAATTGTTTTAAGAAAAGAGTTGAAAAGCTGAACATAGGGCTCTCCCTGATGGTGCCACGGGTTAAAGAGCAGCACTGCAGAAGCTAGACACAGCAGCTTCA
>NW_004567118.1:10661009-10670148 GCF_000260355.1 Condylura cristata | reverse complement strand
AAAAAAAAGAAAAGCTGAACGTCGCACTTTTTGCTTAATACATTATGAGTTTTTATGAGGTAAAATCCTGAGAGGAAAAGTGGTTCTAGTTCAAAGGGAATTTAGAGAAATCCTTCCTCCAATGGTTTTGTAGTCTGAAGCCAGATAATTAGCTGCCAAGTCTCACTTTTCCAAATTGTAAAATGAAGGGTGAATTTCTTGCTAAATCTCCCATAAGCCAACTTTTATCTTTGGAGCACTGAGATTCTGTGATAATGGGTAGCATGTGCAGCATCAACATGAAGGGCTGAGAACACGGACTTCTGTAGTTCATGGGGCAACATAGACGCCCTCTGTGCCCCTTCACCCCGCCCGAATCAGAGAGCAGGATAATTGTACATGGCCTCTTCAATATGTCACAGTACCCTTCACCCTCAAGTCTACTTAGACGATAATAACACCTACTGTGATGACTCGGAAAAATTCAATACATTAATTTCACACAGTTTGCAACTGGACATTGTTGCAATTTATATGCTCAGATAGCACTCTCTATGCCAAGAAACTAAAATCGGAGGCAGGAGAGTTTAAGGCCAAGGGGCCAAAAGAGTCAAGAAAGGGTGCAAATTTTGGGCTTGACCAAATCGCTTTTGCAGTTGGCTGGGTACATCATTCATCTAAGACTAAACCTCAGGACCATCATATGCAAACCGGAAAAACTCCTCCTTTTAAGAGCTCTTCTTTCTGCACCATCATCTTCCATGAATAAATTCCTATCCAGATAGACTGAGCTGACTGGCTAATGTTTTATTTTCAAAAAAGGTACTTAGTGCACCAGGTCTCCAGTCATGCCATTTTGTGCAACATCGTTCATTATAAAGTTGAAGAGGAAAAGATAAATCAACTCTCAGTCTGGGCAACCATTGTGTAGTCTGTACTGTCTCCCCACGTCCCTGTGCTGTTCTCTAGGTACCCCAGCTTCCTCCTGCATCCCAAAGCTGTGCATGTTAAGTTCCCTGAAGTGCCCCTGCTGTCCTGGTCTGAGTGAGGGTGCCCTGTGAAGGAAGGGAACCCTGTCCAGGGGTGGCAGCCTGAGCTGCCAGAAGGACTCCAGGTTGACCCGCAATCATGAACTGAAATAAGCAGTTTGGAAAATGAAGGTCTGAAGGAACGATGACAAGCTACAGTTTAAAACTTAAAGTGTTGGGTTTTGATTAAGAAATCTGACAATATTGTTTGTAAGCAAAACTATGCTATAGGAACTTAACTCTTGTAGTGAAAAAGGTTTATTGTCACGTTCCACACTAAGTCACCATTTGCAGGAATCTACTGACTTTGGTGAGGATACACTGTTGTTTTATTTCCCACAGTTAAATTTCTCTACCAAGCCAGGCTTTGAGGCCAAGAGAACTGGAAACCACACCATTGTCTGGTACCCGGGGGGATGGGCTCCTCCTGGGGAGAGTGGATTCTACCATAAGCTCCGGAAGCAACACGCTTTTATGTTTAGCCTTATTAGATTTTTATTTATTTATTGTAAGATACTGTAGACTTCTGCTTTTCATTATGTTCCGACCAAAATTATATTATATTCCATTTTTACTCCTGCAAGCCATCCAATTCCCAACTGGTAATCATTTATATACGAAACACATAACTAAATAAGAGGTAAAGATCTTCACAGTATTTCAGAAAAGATTTCAGATTTCCCATAACCCATATTTTATGTTTTCATTCATTTTTAATTCTGATAACATTCAGGTCATCTCTATCAGTATTATGACCCAAGGGTACCCACCACTGAATTTCCCACAGTCCATCATGCTCCCTGCCTGCCTGGTCCTAATCCTTCTTCCCATCTCAGCTTTAGCTGCTTCAGTTCTTTAGTGGATTTTCCAGGGCTAGTTTTTAGGATTGTCTTTCTTTGGTTCTTGGTTTGGTTTCTCTATATCCCACTTATTAGCGACTCCATCTGGTATTGATCTTTCTCCTTCTGACTTAGCATTAGCTCTTGCTTCATACTTCTGAAGCTCTCATAGCTCACCAAAGGGATGTTCCACCAAAGCTATTATTTGATTCCCAGGAACCTGTTCAACTACTTTCTATTTGATGATAGTAATATCTTGCTGAGACTTATCACAATTGACTCATTTGAGAAAAGGCTAGCCTCTGGCTCAGTTTGAAAGCTTGGGAACAAAATACTTAAAACAAAAAAATCAAAACCACTGGCTTCTTCACAAAACTGCTCCACCAACTGATGGTAGGATATCACAGTACAGTCAGATCCTATCAAAAACCTAATCAAGGCTAACAAGAACAGAACCCCAAATGACAGATAATACAAAGGGCATTTATAATTGGCTTTGACAGGCTCTCATCACTTCATAGTAATAAAATGCAAATGTCATCTACAGGGATTCATTTTGAAAGTTTACTGGTAAACATATAATTGTCTTTGACAGATATTGGATGATTCTTCCTGGGACTAATTTCCCTCATAATTAAGTCTGGCTTAAGTTAATATTAAAGTCAGTTCTGAAGACTTTCACACACCTCTGTAATGCAGTGAGTAGTCTGAGGTGAGGTGAGAAGGCTATTAAATATTCACCCTGGGGAAATATGAAAGGTGCTATCAAGACTCTAAGGCCAGTTGAAGGGCACACACCTTACATTCCTTAATAAATTCAGACTAACAAAGAGGGAATATTCTGATCCCCCAACCTTTGAGTCTCACCTTTATTTTGGTACAAGTATTAGGTTTACCTGTTCTTATGTACTGGCAAAAAATAACATAATGTTCTTATGTGTGGAAATCACAAGGTAAAAAAAAAAAATACAGTTATCTGAGGTAGAACAGGTAATGGGAACAGCTGGCAGTAAAGATTGGTATCTGACTACCCATAGGGAAGGAAGAGCAGGAAACCAAGGGAAATGGAGGGTCAGAGGGGAAAACACTCTGAAATGATGCAGCTTCTCAGAGAAAGTTCCAGGTTCATCCTCTCAAGAAGGGAATTGTGATGAAAACCTCCAGAAGTTGGGGTAAGAAGCAGCCACAGAAATGTCAAGTAGGCTGGGACAGCAGACAAAGAGGCAAACACATTACATAGAGTTAACAACTAAAAATGTGTTAATACTGCATGCTGAAATACAGAAGGAGGCACTATTCATCTTCAGCCCTTAGCTTCCTCACTCAATGCTCCTAACATTCGGCTGCCTTTCCTACCCTGGGTCCACTTCTTTCCCCGGTTTTTTCGGCCATTTTTCCGTTGCCTTTCTTCTTTTTTTTTTTAAATAAATTTAAGAACAACTCTACTTTCTCTCCTCCCCCCAGAGCAACTAAAAACCAACTAAAAGGGGGTGCGGCCTGGGGGGGCAGAGGGCACTAGGAGTCATAGTCCTCTTCATCCTCTGCATCTGGGGCTGAGAGGGCTGGGGTGAGAAATGGCGTCCTCGTACCTCGAGTCTTCCTGGATGCGAAGAGAATGGGAGTGAGCTGTTGGGGAAGACACTCACGCATTAACTGAGTCAACCCCAGCACACTGTGGCCATGGGGCCTGAACCGAACAACAAGTTGGAAACACAAATGAATCATAGGAGCCCATCATTTCAAGGGACTTGATTTGTTCTGAGAAGCAAAGTGGTTTGTGGCAAGGGCATGAAATTTAGAATCTGAGGACGGGGTTCAAATCATGCATATACGATTTAAATGTTAGGAGGGAAAATCAAATCATTTAACCTTGGTCTCAGTTTCCACATCTGTGAAATGGAGTTTAACACAACTACTTCACAGGGCTGCCCCAAGCTATCATCAAGTGCCAGGCAAAGATTGCTTTCAGTCACTGACCTGTTCTTGTTTCCACTAACGTGCCTTACTCCTCTCCAGAGTTTCCTTCAGTCTGTGACCTCTCTGAGTAAGGTACAGAAGGTCAATAAAAGGTGAAGGAGAACAGGCCTCCAACCATATTCAGATCCCAACTTGAAGGGTTTCTTCAATGACAGGTATTATAAAAGCTATTCGATTGGTTTCTTCTCACTCAAGATGTGATGCATTTTCTTCCCCATCAAGTTAGAAAACTAGTGCTGTGCTCACGTTGGCCCCATAACCCTTGACAAATAAACCTATAGTCCCAAAGAGCAAGAGTATGATACTGGCCGGTTAGTGTGATAACCGTGTGTGGATGTGGGCTGAGTGGAGGTCAAAAAGACATGCACAAGACGTCAGAAAGCCACATATGCTCAGGCAGCAGGCAGGACTTGTCAAGCACACCAGCGTAAAAAGGGCAACTCACCAAAGGGACTGAAGAGGTCACATGGCCAAGGATGGGGGGAAATGGAACACGTCACATGGGTGTCCACACCCAAATCACCAACAAGATGGCACAGAGGAGAATTACTTAAATCAAAAAACATTCTCCAAATGACACCAACCAGGAGAACCTTGGTTAAAAGTAATGAGCTGTCAAGACCCCAGATCCTACCAAGCTGTTCCAGTGAAGTAAAAAGCCATTAGGGAGGTATTTTAAGACTTTAATTGTCCCCTGGGTTAACACATACACAGCTCTCTATCTCCAGGCTTTTAACCAGTAATTCCCATGTCCTGAAAAGGAAAAGTCGATTTTCCAGTAACATTGTCTTTCTGTGAAGTTCAATGCTATCCAAGCCAACTCTCCATTTTGCAACTCTCCATGAATGCATCATACTGGAAATAACTTTTTGCTGAATTGTTATCTCAGACTATTTACTGTTTTCACCCACAGCCAAAAGTGTGACCACAGTCTGGGAAATTCTAGAATCTTAGTTATAACATTAAAGTACTTACTGACAAGGTGAGTTGAATTTCTTTATGATTGTAGTTTTTGGAAATCCTTTTCTTCAAAGCTTTAACTGCATCTTTTGGCCTATGGTGATACAGGTAGTAACACAATCAACTTAGGCACTGCTGAAAACAAGAAACCTCTGCAAAGCAACAAGCACTGGAGAAGCAGGCAAGATGAAGGAGATCAAGGTCTTGCTCTGCTGTCCCCAGCTATTTCCTCATCCATCCAACAGAAAATACCATTCATATCCTAGTGAGAATCAGATCTGTACCTAACAGCATTACCTAGACAGCACTCCAAATCCAGTAGGCTCAAACCCATAACCCTTGATTAATACACAGAACAAGTTTATAGGAAATGTCACTTCCAAAGCCATGAAATTATCAAATTTGATTAAGACCATTGCGTCCACACACCCTATAATGACCAACCAGGCCAGCTTCTAATATGCTAGGATTCTATGTTATGAAGGAAGAACTAAGTAGAGGTCAAATTTTACTTTGAGATGATGAAAAATATATAAAATGTGTATGGGGATATTATGTACAGCATGACAACACAAAGTTAACACTGCTGTAATGGTATATTTGAAAGCTGCCAACATAAAAATTCTCATGAGGGGAAAAAAATTGTAGTTATAATATGAACAATGGATATTAATGAAATAAAATGTGGTAGTCACTTCCCAATCTATGTATTTCAAGTTGTGCTATACATCTTAAATGTATACCATATTACATAACTTTTATATTTCAAATAATTGCAAAAAAACACAAATCCTTCCCACTGTTGTCTTCTACTTTTGTTTTCTGTGTTTACATGGGCAGAGTTTCTACCATACTTAAATTATGATTACATAGAATTGTAACTATTAAAATGTCATTATATAAATATATTATCTGTATTTCTCAAAAAAAATAAAAACCCTTTATGATCTAGGATTAAACACGTGCAAAATGTAAAAGAATTGATACTGTCTTAAAAGGGAAAAAATTATTTCCCCATAGAAAAATCTGTAAAGAAAAGGCTGACAGAGGAACTAAATATGAGAAACAAGATTATAAGGAAAACACAGTAAGCACTTAAAAGTACTTACTGTAACACTTTCCATTGATAAATAATCAATGCTGAAGTGTAATGTTTTCTCAGCAACATACACTGGGCTCAATCCCTTTTGTTATCAGTTATCATTTTAACGTGCACAGGAAAATTAAGAAGATTGTACTCCTTATAATAACCTGTAATTCACATTAAACTCAAACTCATTTTAATCATTTTTTAAAAACTTTTCCATTCTCCATAGTTTAAAAAGTAAAGCAGTAAACAGCACATCGTTTAAGATCATGGCATGACCAAGGCAAGCTGGCATCTAGAGAAAAAATATTGTCCTGTGACCAAGAGAGGGAAAAAAGATGATTTCCTGGTTAATAGTAACACTGTAAAGGGACAGGTCACCATCAAGAGTCCACTAATTTCTTGACAGTATGTTCAAGTTATATTAACAAAATTTACTGGCAATCAGAGCCAGGTGAAATTCCTGAAAAAAAAAAATTTATCCTAAAAAAACAATCCTTTAAAGAACAAGGAATTCGAGTCTCACAAGGATGACATTTGAAATTACCAATGAAAAAGAGAAAAAAAAAAAAGATGGATTCTCAAAATATGCCACAAGCTCAAATAATGAACCATGCTAGTGTTTCAATCTGACTTGTCTTCAAAAGACAGTAGCTGCCTAAGGGATGATGAAGACTCAAGAAAACCAAAGCCCTTTTGCTGGAGAAAACTGGCTGCAGTTCTGCCACTTCTTATGATAATCCCCACCCTGTACTCACCCATCCTGGGTAGCATTAATTATGTCACAGATGTGCATGAACTGGCCCCAATCTTCAGTTTGAACTCCAGCAAATGTAGCCTTTTCTGCAAAGAGAAAGCTATTGTATTAAGTCTGAGCTACAACAACAGAATAATAAAAAGAAAAAAAAAATGCCTGGTCTTCCTGAAATAATTTGGCTGGCGTTCCCTAGCAAGTACCAATATATTTATAGGGCAAAGTGATTTCCTCCCCCTCCCCCAGGCAATTCCTAGTAACTTAGGAATCAATCAGAATCCAAGTTCAGAGTGCCGCTGAGGCAATGGCAATGAGTGACCTATTAATAAAGACTGTGGGCACAGCACCTCACTACAAAGCCAGGGCAGGCTGGCTACATCTCCATTTGCCAGCCCATCTTTCAGATGGGCACCTGTTGACCAACCACGGGCAAGGTGACATGCATACTATTAAATACTATATCATGCAATTACAGTTAATGATAATGAAAAAGAAATTCAGAGAACTGAAGGAAATAACCCAGCTACGCAGCTTGTCAAGGTAGAACTAACAATAATATCTATGTCTTTTCATGCCAGTTTTTGGTTTTCTTTTTTAAGTCATTTATTGTTCTTGGGGCAGTTGAGAGGGAAAAAAATCAGAATCACTGAAACAGCTGAAAAATTTGTTTGCAATAGTGTAAGATCACTTCTGGTACTTGTGCCTAACCAAAGCTATACCAGGCAAGATCTTGTACCTGGAAACCCCTCATTAAACTATCAGACTCCCTTTGCCTCACTAGACATCCTCTTTAATAACATAAAATGCCTTCTGGAACACTAACAGAACACCCAACCTGAATGAGCTTAACATCCCTTTCCTACGGAAAGGAGAGGGCCCTGGATGGTGAATGGAAGATGAACGGTATGTTGAGGGAACCCCAAAGCTCAGCCTGCTTCCCAGCTATATGAATCTGGCATTCAATGGACGGAGCTGACAACTCCATGTTGTTGGGCCACATGGTACTACTATGCTCTCTGCCACACCTTCCCTCCCAGCCTGCAGTATGACCCTTAGTATCCATCTTCCTATAATCTCCTGTTCTCCCTTCAAAAGTCACAAAAGAGTCCATTTCTCACTTTTCTTGTATTGCCAAAGTATGGTTTGTATGCAAACCATATTTGTATGTAGTTACAAATTGCGTCCATCTTCCCCTCAAGAGTATGTGTTCCCTGAAGGTGAGATCCTATTCTTCCCGTTACCTCGTCTGAACCTGGTCCTCGTCAAACCACAAAGCTGACCACACTAAAGTATTAGTCAGACTAGGAGTATTAGTCACTTTTGTTCAGGGTTCATATTCAAGAGGGTCACAGCCATCAAAAGTCAAGAAAACGTTTTTTCCTGAATAACAGTGACTCCCACCAGCTTATAAAGACGTGGGAACTAAGATTGGGGCAAGGGGCCTGGTTCCCTATCACACCACAGTCAATTGAGCTGTAGCCCAAATTCTCCAAATCTGAGCCTCTCACTGTAATTAAACTAGCAGGTCCGCAAGATTTCCTCACCTAAGTTCCCAACATTATTGCAATTTGCCTGGCATCATCATGCAGGCCTGCCACACCCGTTTCCCAAGATAGGAATCAGGGAGGAGAGGGAAAACTGAGTCCAGCCACTGCCTTGGGCTTCCACCAGCTGCCACAGGAGAGGAAGATGAATTAGGCGCCTACTGAGGATGCCTGCGTGATCCCCAGTGGAACCAGATGGCCCCCTGTTCTCTCCCTTAACCTCTCTACTCCAATACTGAATATGTTCCCTCTCTTTGTTTAGCCAGAAAAAAAGTAACAGGTTGTCAGGGCTCGGCGCCAGGCAGAACTGGTTTGGAGAGGCTGGCCTCTCCCGGGGAGGTCACCGCACTAAAGCTCCCCAGCCTACTCCCACCTGTAAAACGGACCGGGTAATACAGCACCCTCGAGGGAAGACTTCAAGAACCACATTCCCTAGGTCGGCAAGTTGACCAACTCTCTCTGCAGAGGCCCAAAACTCCGCACCCGAATCCCGGCACGGTTCACCTGTTCGGTTCAAGCTGCCCAGGACGCATCCAAAGGCGGCGGCATGTGGACATTTTGAACAGGGAGGGAAGAGCCCAGACAGAGATCTCCGAGCCAGAGAAGCTTCCAAGGGGTCGGTGGAATGCGAGTCCGCCGCGAACGCGGCCGGGGAGGGGACGGCTTTCCCGAGACTTGGATCGGCTTCGTCCTCCGCCGGCGGAGAATGGAGTCCGGGGGAGGAAGGAAGGGTTCCTCAACTCCAAGCCCCCGGCCACCTCCCCCGGAGCTCCCTTACCTATGAGGTGGCCCACGGAGGTGGCATAGGGATCCCGGTGACTCTTCCCAAAGGCCATGGTAGCCAGAGAGCCGGGCCCAGGAAGTCTGCCTCCACGGCGTGCGGCGCGCGGCTCCACCCGCTCCGAGCCCCTGGCTCCTCCTCTCCGCCCCGGCGCTTCCCTAGCCCAGGCGGAGGCGGCACGTCCCGCCCT
>NW_004567118.1:10635500-10660909 GCF_000260355.1 Condylura cristata | reverse complement strand
GCCGGCTCCAGGTGGCGCCCTCTGGGGCTTCCGGGGGCGGGGCGCCGAAGGGACGCCAGACTCTGGTGGGCGATGCAGGTGGGCTTCTCGTCCGGCCGAGCCCCGCGGCCCCCGCACCTGAAGCCCCGGCCTACCCAGCAAATCACCCCTTTTCTCTGCGCCTCTGGCTGCCCATTATAATAAAGGAAACAGGAGAATTAATAACACATCTCAGGTATACTGGGAAAATTAAGGGAGTGAACCGCTTGGGTCAGTCGTGACAGCCACAAAGTAAACACGGAGCCACTGAAGGAACAGTAACTAAAAGACTTCACCCTCCAGGCCTCCTTCGTTCCAGATTCGGAGGGGAGGTGGGTCCCCGGCCCTTTAAAGCAGCAGGTGCTGGTAAGAGGAGGGATTTGCCTTCAAGTTTTGGGGCCCTTCGGGAGCCCCCGTCCTTTGTCTTGCCCTGTTTCCCTAGGGACCCCAGGATGCAGCCTGCAAGCACTTGGCTCCCAACTATCCCTCCTGGGAGCTGTGTTTTTTCCAGCGAAGCTTCGAAAAGAGGGGCTTTCCTTCTGCTCTGGCAGGGAGTTTTGGAATGTAAGTCCGGGTTGAAGCAGTCCAACTCCTTTCCCATTGCCCTTTCAGAGACCAAGTTTATTTCCTTTTCTTGTGCATTTAATTAACATCTGATTAGTGTTGTTAATCTCCAGCGAAGGCGGGAACCTGCTATAGAGTGGGTGTCTCCAAGAGATGCCAATTAGCCATCTCCTTGCCTTCAGATCTAGCTTCCTTCCTGCCAACCTATGCCTGGTTCTCCAAGTTCCAGACTTTCGCTCTGGAAATGATGACGAGCTGTATCAAGGGAGGGTATGAAGGGTTTGGAGGTCGTGTATGATTTTATGTCTTTGGTCTTACATATTTTTTAAATAGAAGTCAGCATCAAGTGACTAACCTGCCCCTCCCCATTCTGATTCTAATTTCCCTTGATTCAAATAAGTGAATATCTAGAATTCTAAAATGCAGGAATGAAACATTTTTGTTGTGATATTATTTCTCATCATGGGGTTAGTCCTACTGTAACTAATATTCTCCATCTGCCTTTCTAGGTTGACTAGCTACTTTAGATGATTCATCAACTTTCTCAGTCATCATTGCACTCTGCTGGCACTGCTGGAAGACTCTTGTGACATCAGGAGCCTGATCCCTATTCCCTGGTATAGGCTCTCACAAAATATGTTGCCTGCTCTGTCCCTACAACTAAGCCACCTTAAAGCAGAAGTCCGTTATAGAATGCTGGTGGTGTCAGTGGCCTCCAGCAGGGAGCGAGCATTAGGGAGGAACCAACCATCCAGGCAGATCCTTAACATATCTCTTGCTACTTCTTATGTGAGAGAGTGTGTTGTTTTTCATTTTCTGGTCATTTGAGATTGAGTCACTGAGAACAGGAGAAAAGCCACCTGGGAGGATATCAAAGCCTTATGGTTGGGCAAACAGATGCAGGTTAATGAGTACTACCTGTGTCCCATCTCAGCTATGCCCCGTCAGGAGCTTTTCTCTCTCCACATAACCACAAGGCTGTTGTGGTGGCCTCATTCTTAGATCTTTGCATACTACACTTTCTCCATGATCATCTACTCAGTGAAAATCAATGAACTGAATATTAATGTGGTCTGGAAGCAGGATAAGAGAATGCATAGAGGGCCTTCCCTGGTGCTGCAATGGGGTTAAAGCACAGCATTGTGAAGCTATCCTCAGCCACTGCACCATGCTGTGAGTTCAATCCCCAGCCAGGGAAGTGACCACATAGCACAAAGACCTCTCCGGTCTCATCTGCTGCCCCGCTCATCTGTGTGTTTTAGTCAATCTGCCTGTTATGCTTCCTACTCTGTCTCTGGTGAATCCTCTCACCACCCTGCCCCTTTGGCCTTCACCCCATTTATGTAAGCATAAATAAATCTTTTTTTTAAAGAGAGAGAGAATGCATAGATAGATTAAGGTCAAGAGGGGAAGAATCCCAGAAAAAATAAGGGTAGAATTTCTGGATATCAGGAGCAAAAATCACACCATAATATCAGTTCCAAGGACACTAGATATATTTTTTTAAAGATTTATTTATTTGTGCATACAGAACTGGGGTACAGGCCAGAGGCTCAGGGGCGGTGAGAGTCCTCACCAGAGACAGAGTGGGGAACAGAACAGGCAGATCGACGAAGTACACTGCTGAGGAACAGCCGGCTTGTCAGGAGAGGTCTGCCACGCCATGTGGTCACCTCCGGCGCAGGCGGGAATCGACTTCATGTGGAAGTGGCTTTAGATTCTCAGTGCTGTGCTTTAACTCACTGCGCTACCAGGAAGGGCCAGGACACTAGATATTTACGTGTAATTCCTAATACTAGGGGAAAGCATGGGAAAAGAGCCTTTATATACTAAGTGCCTGGAACGGGATCTTACTTGTAGTCTTCCCAAATTTGGAAGCAGTCATTATTCATCTCATTTTAAAAATTTGCAATCTGAGAATAAAAAAGATAAAGCTAGGGCCCTCCCTCATTGCACAAGGGGTTAAGCACAGCACTATGAAGCTATATGCTGTCACTGCAGCATGAGTTCAATCCCCAGTCAGGGAGCTGACCCACATGGCACAGCAGACCTCTCCTGTCTCACCTGCTGCTCCCATCAGCAGTATATTTCAGCAGATCTGCCTGTTCTGCACCTCAGTCTGTCTGGTGAATCTTCTTACCTCCTCACGTGTGCCCCAGTCCTTATATGTGTAAATAAATAAATCTTTAAAAAGAGAGAGAGAGAGAGAGAGAGAGAAAGAGAAAGAAAGCTAATAAATGGCTCGGATAGAATTTGAATCATGGCTTCAAAATTCACACCATAGTCGTCACTAGGTTAACCTGCTCTGTTTGTTTCTAACAGGACCCCTTGAAGAAGATCTGGGGATGGTGTGGTTATAGGAATCCTGATTTTCTTCCTGTTCTTGTTCAGGTGTGCTCAGATTTCCTGTACTGGGACTATGTCCAGGGTGTTGTTTAAGTCCGTTATATGCATAACTTGTTTCATCCCATACTAACTGAGGCCAGTACCACTATTGCTGTTTTACTAATTGTTTACAGCCTCTTTGGAATTGAAGGATTGTCTGATTCCAGAAACTGGGACTTTAATCAACATGCTATGCCACCTTCATGGGTAGAACCCTAGGTGATAGGTGGTATCCTGATGAGTTCATACTTTTAATTAAGCAGATTTTAGGACTTTAGTGCTTTGAGAATGAAGTGGTTAAATACTCCAAATACAGGAGTCCAGAAAGCAAAGGTGACTCATCATTAGGTTATATGCAGCTGAGTCATTCCCTCATTTTATTCTGTCCTCACCACTAAATTTCTTAGATTTTCAGATCTGTATGTGGTCCTATCAATCACACACTTTCTCTCCCCATCCTCTTAGAGAAGAAAAAAGTGACAGACAAGAGGAATGACTGAGCTATGTTCATCTAGCTCCAGGCTGTAAGAGTGCAGCACACTAATTTAAGCCAGAACCCCAAACTCTTCCTGCTATTTCAGTCTTGAAACATGCTTCCCCAAACCAAACATAATAGATTTTCTCTATCCCTCTCTTCAGTCTTTTTGATGGGTTCCAAACACTACTTACTCTAGCCTGTGTCCTGTCCCAAGACAGAAACTCATTTCCATAACAACATAATCAACTCCAACAGCCCTTTCTCAGCCTGTTAGCCCTCCCTCTCAGTAGTAGGTGAACCTCTGTCCCAGAACTTGCAGTGCACTTCTTATCCTAAATTCGCTTTTCTGACTAGTACTTCTCATGATCACCTAGTGCCATCTTTCTCCCTAGCCTGCCTCCCTGTAATTCCACAGCCTCCCTCTTCATTCTCCATTTCCCTCAATGAGCTTTCTTGTCATCGTCTATGAGTGAAGCCTTTTCTGACCACTGGCAGGTAATAAACATTATTTCAACTTCATACAGTTGTTTTGTAGAATCATGAGATGCTTGCTGTGTGTATTCACAATGGTGGCTGGCAAGTAATAAGGCTAAGTAAATATTAAATACTTGTCATTTTTCTGGCCAGCCTACTAGGTGATTTGAAAGTAGAAAACAGCCCCTGAGATTTAGCAGCATCTCCCTAAAAGCCACTATTTAACTAAGCAGGTGTTACCTTTTTGGGAAAAGAAGGTCTTATTAGCGTCAGGTAGCATTAGATCAGTCACACATTTAGTTTCTATTAGCATGTTATGAATAATATGCTAGTGTTGATCAATTTACTTGAAAAGGTCTTATGGGAATGGGGTTCTGAAGAAGCCTGAGAGGATCAGAAATGAGATTTCAGGCTAGAGTGGAGGAAGCACAGGCCCAGAAGGATGTTGCTGAGACATTTATTCTGCCAGAAAGCCTTGCAAGAAGGGGTGGACAGCAAGAAAAACAGTGACATTTAATTGATATGTCAAACTTAATTCAAATCCCAGTGCTATCATTCACTGACTGTGGTCTTTGACAGGTAAATCATTCTTTCTGAACCTGTTTCCTTATCAGTAATAATAGAGTTAATTCCATACTACTCCCAAAAATGCTTCTCAAGATTAAATGAGGTGATATTTAAATACAAGAAATGTTTGCTGTCTGTTTGGTCATTAAAGCCCAAGCCTAAATTTGGATCCTATTCCCTAAAACATCATCTTGGTCATTCTCTTTTTAACAGTGATGATAAGCTGAAAATTTTTGATGTAGCTATTTCCTTGTTACCTACAAGTATGCAAGAGCTAATGTTTCCTCCCTTGCAATGCAAAACATACCCTGGCTTTACTTTGCCCTGCAGGTAAGACCTACCTCTCAGCCCGCATCAACTCTTTCAATGCTCTTTAGAGTGCAGCTTGTAAGATCTCTTTTATGGGATATTACCTGAGGGTGCTGAGAAAACCCCCAGCACTTACCTCCAAGGCCATTTGTCACAGTTGATCCACCCATCCCTCCCCTTTCCCCACTGTTTCTGATAGGCTAGTGCTTGCCCTGTCTCCCTGCAGTGCTGATCTTATCCCCACCTCTTATCCTGTCACTCTGTTTTATTGTCTCCACAGCACTTACTACTATTTGAAAAGGCCTTACTCCTTTATTTGTTTGCCTGTTTATGGTTCTTTCCTGTCTCCTGACTCTGTGAAGGCAGAAAAAAGTTTTATTATCACTGCATCTCCCAGTGACTGAATCCCTACTAGAAAGTTCCATAGTTTTGTTGAATATAAAACTCCTCTTGTAAGATGCCCTACTATTTTAGGGACTACTAAAGGCTGAGGGCTCAGGGAACCCTGGCCAACTGTGCTTTCCAGGGTGCTTTACTGCTAAGAGCTAGCTGCTCCCCAGGGAAACACATAGATTCTACTGACAGTTTTTTTTTTTTAACTTACAATTAAACTATGATATATTGCTTACTTATCATTTAGAATTTATCTGTATAGTGATTTTAGTTATCCTTTGAGACTTATTAGACCTAGGCATTTATTTCTGCATGATTCCCTGTTCCTATGTGAGAAAGAAATACAAGGAACATAAATCTACAAAGAGATTTCTACTTCCTGTACAGAGTCCAACTCTCCTGACTCACTCCTTGACTCAGAGGTGTTGATGATCTATGTGTTTTTGTGGCAGCTTGCCATCAAGCATTTCTTTCAGCGCTTCTTTCAACATTGTCTCTTAAGCTGCTGACACCCATTTTGCAGGTTTCTATAGTGATGCTTTATTGATCTTTCCAGAAAGATCAATGAGAGGTAGGCAACATGCAGGACTCAACGTCCCTCCCCAGAATGGTCATTAGATTTGAAATAGCTAGGGTTTGGATATTGGGAATCGCCTCAGGAGTCACCAGCAAGAAACAAGCAGGTTACATGTGCCCAGGGAGGGACAACTATATTCACAGTTCTGCTGCCACCTAGAGACAGATTATCAAGCACCCAGGTTGTAAGAATGCATCAGACATGTTAAAATATGAAAGAAGAGACTCTCTTACAATTATGGAAACTCTCTAATAAGTACTCTGTAGATAATATCCTCAATGAATGAAACAGTGTAACTGCAGCATAAAGCAGCAAAAGTGTCAAATCACCTGTGAAAGAAATATCAGGTATTAAGGAATTGTGTCACCTGCCTAAAACCAGTAATACTTTTTTTTTTTAAGATTTATTCATTTATTCATACAGAACTGGGGTACAAGCCAGAGGTGCAGGGGCAGTGAGAGGCTTCACTAGAGACAGAGTGGGGAGCAGAACAGGCAGATAAATGAAGTACACTTCTGAGGGAAGCAGCAGGTGGGTCAGGAGAAGTCTGCTGTGCCATGTGGTCACCTCTGGGGTGGGATCAAACTCCCACTGAGGTGACTGAAGCCAGTTTGCAATGCTGCGTCCTAACCCGTTGCACCACCAGGGAATGCCCCCAGTAATATATAATTGAGGATGATAAGAATTCAATATTAGCATGTTCTAAAATTTTTAATGTATTTTTCCACTTACGATTCTATGTGTTCATTTTGTCTTAGGAGTTGGCTACTGTGTACTATAAATGATGTTTTTCAAAAGGTGTGTTTTACTTATATTTTCAATAGGGTGCTCTCTCAATTTCTTGAGTCAGAAGAATAGAACGTATTTTATACAGATTTTTTTTTTTTTTTTACCCAGGAGAGGGCAGTCTTGTTTAACTTATCAAATTGTAACCAAAGCCTTGCTGGGCAGGCACATTCTGGCAGAATGATTTACTGGGTGGGTGTGTGTGGGGGGGGCGGGGAGGTGAGAATCGCAAAGGGCTTAGGGAACCCTGGCCAACTGTGTTTTTTTCCAGGGTGCTTTACTGCTAGGGGCTAGCTGCTCCCCAGGGAAATACATGAATGCTACTGACAGTTTCCCCTTTTACTGACAGTAAAATTTGATGTTATGCTAGTTAAACCTGATATGCTCTTTTAAAATAGGTAGATAAGAAGTGTAAAGGAGGTGATTGTTTGGGGGCATTTGACGTGTATTAGGAATTAGGTGGCTGCTGAAGGATATAATTTAATCTATCTATCTATCTATCTATCTATATATAATATGTTATATATATAATATATATGTATATATATATATATATATATACACACACAGATTTTAGATTTGAACTCCTAAATACTTAGGTCAATAGTTCCTTAGAGCCAACTGAAATTTGGTTAGAAACTGCCCGGAGATGCTATTATAAAGATAGGAGGCCAAAGATGGGTCTAGAAAAGGGGCTGTGTGCTGTGACTGATTAGCTGATTGATGTTCAAGAGACGGAAGTGTTCTGGGATGTAGACAGTACAGGATTCAAAGACAAGATCTCCAGTTCCCGTGGGCTGGTAAACAAGAGGTAAAAAACCGGAAGACTGCAGGCCCTGACTGACACCTGCTGCCATAAATTTCCTTGACTCTTAGTTGTGATTTTTTTTTTTTTTTACCATTTCAGAGCTATCTCCCCACAGCATATCACCTTGGCTGCTATGAGAAGAAAAAGGAGCCACAGACCAGAGACCAGAACCCTGCAGACAGGCTTTGCCGACACAGCATGTACAGGGTCTGTTTACCCTGGAGCTGTTAGCCACAGGCAGACACGCCAAGGAGCAGCTGATTGGCGCTCACAGTTAGCAGTAGCTAATGGTCTTCACCACTTCCACTCGCCTTGCTTTCTCAGCCAATCAAGTTCATTCTTTTGTTCCCAAGTCCCAATCCTAAAACCTGTGTAGCCCCTAAACCCAGCACCTTGGGTATCTCTCTCATGGCCAGAGAGTTCTCCCTGGAGCTTTTTTTTTTCCTTATTCTTTTGCTAATCATTAAGTGCTGATCTGTTTGCCTGCCTTCACGGTGTGGGTGGAGTCCTTTTCAAGGTCTCAGGAGCCCTTTCCTAGTCTTTGAAGCAGGGCCCTCAGTTCATCACCCTGATTTCTAGTGGGTGGAGCAACACAGAAGCTGGTTGGCTTTGCTTATCCTCCTGGGATACTGCAGGGCAGGATCATTCCCCTTGCCTGCCTCTTTTGTCCAATGACAGGAGATGAGAGAGGATAAAGTACATCCTCAGGAGGTCATTTGTTCATTCATATTTATGAATTCATTTATTACACATAATTACATCTTAATCATACAGAGGCACAATATAAACTCCTAAGTTAGCGGAGAAAACTGTTCAGTAAATGATAAGTGCAATGCAGGCCAAGTAAATACCTGTGGACACAGCCAAGGTGGACACAGAACCAGAGGGTGGGAACTTTGAATGGAGGCTTGGGCCCTGCTGTGGATTAAAGGTTCAGGCAGCATAGGCTTAGAGAGCCAGGTCAGTTAGTTTGGGTGTAGCACCAACAATGCAATGAGCAAGCAGGTGGGGACGAACAGACTCTATTAGCCCAAAGCTCACAAACTGCATCTGACTCTTTTATAGGGGAACATTTCTCTTTAGCTGCTTTGCCATTTCTAAGAGAATATAGCAGCTACAAAGATGTGTCCAATTTCCTTTACAGTGAAAGGTTCTTCTATGCCAGCTCTGCTAACTGAGCTATAAGAACATATGGCAACACTCACTCATTCACTCTATAAATATATCATGGGGCCCCCAAGTTTGATGGGTGCTGTCCAACTTTTGATTGCAAAGTCCAGCCACCACAGTGGATATGGTTTGGGGAATCATGTGTCTTGAAAATCATCTTACAGTTTTTGACTCTCTTCCAGCCTTAGCATCATCATTCCTAGGTTCCTGGGGTATTTCCGTTGTTCTTAACTCCAATTGTAACTTTAGAGCAGATTTTGCCTTCCTAGAGGTAACCTCAATGAATCTCGCCTTTTGGCAACTCCGAAGAGTCTAGCTAACACTCCTTTGTCTACAGTCTGGGAACCACGTTACACATCAAATATTCATCAGCCAGTATTGGCTAGGTGAGGAGGTTTCTCCATCAGTCATTCACTTTACACTTTTTGCCTTGTCTTTGAGCAGCCCAAGTAAGCCCCGGTACACTTGCCTTGGAAATACACAGAACTCATCTTTGGGGGCATCTGATGAGGAACAAGCTTGAATGTGTGTCCCCTTCAGGCCCCTCAGTGCTGCTCACTGAGGCAGTGGGGCTCCCCATGGTGAAAATTGTTTTGTGACAAGTCTAGTTTATTCTAGTTGTTGCTTCTATTAAGGATCTTGGGGAAAACCTTTTCATATTTCTCACCTGAGTGCAGTGAAGGCTTGTGGGCTGCCTGGGAACAGTTTTAAAGGAAGGTTACATTATTAATCAATACACTTTTATGTCCAGTTATCCCTGGCCAGAGATGAGTCCTTCACACAGCTCTTAACAGACCCTGGAATTTAATTCAACCCTTGTCATCGCTGACAGCATCTTATGGTCCTCTTCTCTGACTGCCAATCTTAAAATAACTTAGGCTTTGAAGAAATTTTTGTTCTCTCCTTCCACCGTATGGGAAAGGAAATGCAGTTTTGCAGCTATTCAGAGTAGAACGGTATTTTAATTTTGAAGGGGTGAATTCCTGTATTTGCTAATATCTCTGCTTCCACAGCTATGCTAAAGGATATTTTATTTCTCTGATCCAGTCTTCTCATTAAAACAGAAAAGACATTTGGCCAGTTGGCAGGCATGGCATAAAACATGGCACCCCGCTTTTGTAAATTCATTTTTATAGATCTGAGCATACCTTGAAGCTATTCATGTAAATTCTTTATCCCCTTTCCAGAGCAAGCAAAAATTGACATCAAATTACATTAATAACATACCTAAGTTTGGAGACTTGCCTTGACTTAGACACTGAGGCACAGAATGATAGTAACTTCCCTAAGGTCTGGCGGTAAGTAGCAGTCTCTTCTAATTCCAGTGCACGTAACCACTGCACGGCTCTGCCCTCCACATGTTATGCCCATGAGTTCAGGCTCGAGAAAGCTTCAAAGAACTCTCCAGGCAACGAGCATAGAGAGCTAAAGGAGAAAACCCAAGTGTGAGCAACAAGATATTTTATCCACATAAATTTCCTTTTTTCTTTAAGCAGGAGGAATAGGCTTCCCTGAATTGGGTTGTAAGTAGCCAGTCAGGCGATCAAGGTGATTAATCAATGCCCATTTCATGGCGGCCTTCTATTAGGTGCCTTCACAATGAGGCTACACGTAAGAAAAGGCAGCTTAGGGCCAGCTGAAGCAGAGATGGGCAGAGGCCTGAGGTATACCCTGTTTTACATGAAGCTTGTGTTTTCTTTCTAGAAAGCTATGTTCCATGCTGCTCACATGGCTGTTTCCTGTCCTAATTAATTTTTGAGCTCTCTGTTGGATTTTAATTACAGACCTATTAATTCATGGGAAGAGCTGACAGTTGTTGTACGTTGGTCATAGTAAATTAATAGGCAGGTGCTGTGTAGCAAGTCCTGAAGACTTTTCAGTAATTGACTCACAGGCTAGTTAGTACCGGGAAGTAGGAAGCACAACTCACAATTTCTTTAGTTACCTGGACTAGCATTTTTAGTAGGAAAGAAACTGGGATTGAAAACACAGATTCTACTTTGGATATGTGCTTCCCATTGTGGAAAGCGAGTTGGGGTTCTATAAAAAGGAGTGAGGATGGTATTAGGCTCTGTCATCCAGAAGGACTTGTAAAAGTCCCTTGGGGTGATGTAAGTACAATGCAGCAAAAGACATCAAAGAGATGTTTTATTTTGAGCAAAATTTTCTTCAAATCTCAATAAAAAATTTAGCCAGAAACAACACAATACAAGAAAGGGGAAAGGGTAAATGGCCAAGTGTTTTTCCCTCAAGACCACTTCCATTTTTCAAAAAAATTTATTTGTGCATACAGAAATGGGGTACAGGCCAGAGGTGCAGGGGCGGTGAGAGGATTCACCAGAGACAGAGTGGGGAGCAGAGTAGGCAGATTGACAAAGTACAGAAACTGAGGTAGGCAGTCTCTTTCCATTTGGAAGCAGTCTTGGCTCTACCTGGTCGAGAGGGTAATATACAAAGAGGGGAGAAAACTCAAGCGCCTAAGGTGACATTTTAACACCTCAATAAACTTCCCATGCAAACAGCCCATAGTCTAAATGTGTCATCCTGCAGCTTTCCTGCCCCTTGAAGACTGAAGAGTCTTCCTCCCAATCCCATCTCATCCTTGGGAAGGAAAAAAATAGGGTGAGCAAAGAAAGAAGCCTTGAGTTGCTTCCGGAATCAGTACCCATCTCTACAGGAAACCAGACCATTCAAGGCCCATGTCTATAAGGCAGGATTTCTGTCAGCGGGTCTTTTTGGAAATGAAGTGGAATTACATAAGAAGGGACATAAAGTTCAAGAAGAACTTTCTAATTAATATCTGGGTGAAACTGGAGACTAAGCAAAGATAATAGAAGATGTTTTTACTTCCTAAAAGGTAAACAAATACAGTGAGTCATTTTTTAATATGACTCCAACCTTTTGAACATAATTCTTACCAATCTGTAAGACCCCCTGGGTAATTAGGTGCTTGGTTCTAGCATGTAGTTACATATATGCATGCTGATTGTCTGTTCACAGCAGAGAATGCCGTCTATTTTGTTATTAAATACTAGTTGCATTGGTTAAAGAAACCTGATGTTACTGTAAAAAAAAGTCACCAAAACAACTTTAAGTGATATAAAATGGATTATTTTCCCTGAGAACTTTAATCATTCAGGTGTTTCTATAGGCAAAGTATGTAATTATAAAAGTCATCTACCACCTAACCGATGCAGCATTTAATTTTCTCAAGCGAAATGGCTTTATTCCCTCATTAGTAAAGCATCTCTAACATTCTTTGCTTTTTGACAGGTTATGTCCATTGTTAATGCAAAATAAAACTCTCAAACACAGTAACTGCAA
Organism: Condylura cristata; assembly: GCF_000260355.1. Classification (NCBI taxonomy): domain Eukaryota; kingdom Metazoa; phylum Chordata; class Mammalia; order Eulipotyphla; family Talpidae; genus Condylura; species Condylura cristata. The sequence continues at coordinate 10,649,056 of NW_004567118.1, read as the reverse complement.
TAGGTCAGCAGAAGCATTTTACCACACCTTGTGTTCAGCAGATTGGTTCTCCCTGCCCTTCTCTTTACAGCTGATATTTTCCTTGAAGTGCAAAGACACTCCCAAATTTTTCAGTCTTATTATAGCCAAATCATCTCAGGAAAACATCAATTGTAAGAGAACTGTGTGTGACAGAGCTGTGCTTTCCACAACTGACTGCACATTAAAATCAGCTGGGGATCGTTTTTGCATATTGCAGTTTCTTATCTACATCAGATCAACTGAATCAGAATCTCTGGAGGAGAAATCTGGGGAGCTTCCCCTGGATCCAGATGTAAAGCTGGATTTGGAAAACAAACACTAAGGTTACCTCTTGTCTCACTGCTTAAAAACACTTTGAATGAAGAAAAATAACCTCTCCTCCCCCTTCAAGATTCTTACAAATAGTTGCCCAATTAATAACTACAGAAGGTGCATAATCTGTTATTATTCATTTATTTGGGGAAGAAATAAACTTATTGAGAGAAAGCCTTAGAAGAAACTGTATGTAATTTTCTATCACATAAGATATACAAGTCCCCCAGTTAGCATTGAAATAAAGGTAGCTGTGCAAGGTTGTTCAAGCATTTGATGTGATGGATGTCAGAGTTTCACAACAAAAGTTGGCTTGCAATAGATTAATAGATGCTCAATAAATATTTCCTCCCTATGGATTTTCATTCTCCCCATTGTAATCCTCTCTCGCACATTCTCTCTGCAGATATTCCACACTTCTATATTCCAGAAATAGAGAGAACACAAATATAATTAAAATTTCAGACACTATATAATATCAGTTGTTATTCTCAGAAACGTACTTGGAGCTAAATATAATATTTCTACCTTCATTTGCTTCACTGACCATTCTTTTAATTGGTCTCTAGAAAACTAGTACTTCTCTAAGCTAATTCTTCTTTATCCTTCAATAAAACAATCCCAATCTTCTGGTTTTGGTTTTGTTTTGTTTTGAGGATTAGCAACAGTTCAGACAAAAATCAATCCCTTTCCTCTCTTTGATCCCAAAGCACTTTGTACCACTGCTGTAGCATTATCACACACTGGCTTTTCTTTCAATTAGCTAACTGTGCATTCACTTTTCCATTTTAATGACTTTTAGTGTATTTCCACCAAACCTTTACCACTGTAGGTGCCCATAAATGTTGCTCTGTTCTATACAATGATCAGAATTGTAATTAGTTAGATTTGGGGATATTATTTCTTCTTCCTGACTTCTCTGCTGTAAAGTAAAGTTGTATGAGGTAGATACTGCCTATTTCCCTCAATCCTAAATAAACTTCCAATTCCTCCTCAATTCTCTGTTCCCCTTCACAGAATGTTGTTGGTGTTGCTATCTTTACTTCCTTACCTTGCTTTCTCCTCTCAACTATTGAAGTGGTTTCTTTCCTATCTCTGCACAGAAACTTACCTAGTTAAGGTCACCAATAATGTAGGAGGGTGTATTGGTCACTCCTTTGGCTTGTTGCACTGATCCCTCAAAACACCTTACAACCTTACACCCTTATTTTGAAACTTTTCTAATCACTTGATTTTTGATTTTGACTCCATTGACACCACCACTTAGTTTCCTCCTTTTTTTTTTTGATTGGGGGGATTATTCCACCCCTCTGTCAGACTTCCCCAGGACTCTGTTCTGGGCTGTCTTTTCTATCTACCTACCAACTGTCTCCAACTGATCTTATCCAAATCCCTAGGTTTACACACGGTCTCTGTATAGAGACTACAAAATGTATTTTCTTGAAACGAGATTCTAGTACCAAGCTGCCTAATTAACTCAGCCATGCATTGATGGGTGTCTATCAAACATACTAAACCATAGGACCAAAGGGGGATTCATGATTTCCAACTGCCAATATTCTCATCCTTGAATCTTCTTCACCTCAGGCAATAGCACCCTTTATGTGGTACTTAAACCTGGGATTAGCTTTAATTTCTCTTTCACCTTCCAAATAGTAAACCTGTGGATCCTTAGAACATATCCTAAATATATATACCTTTCTCCCTGCAACCGTAATCTATGATATCCCAATTTAAAATGTTTCTTGAACTCTTGCATCTCTATATTTGACTCTCTGCAAAGTCATAGAAAGGAATCTTTCTGGAGTCACAAATCTGATAATGTCTTACATTGTCTCCCCACAGCTTGAAACCATGAAGCATTAGTGATTGTGACCTTATACTGCAGACTCAAATTCACTCTCTCCCGGACTATAAAATTGTACATTGATGGCTGTCAAGCTTGAGAATGTATCACAATCACACAGAGCTTTTTTTACAACCCAAATTATTGAACATCACCTCAGTTTCTGAATCCATAGACCTGGAGGGGAGGTGAAAAGCTTTTTAACAAGTTCCTGGGTGATACTGATGCTGGTTCAGGGACTGAACTTTTGCAATTAACCATTGATTAAATCATTGTTTAATCCACTATGACCCCTGTTTATTTCTCTGACCTCTTACTTTCTCTTCTTCTTCTATGCTCCTTCTTCCCTTAGCCATCTTTTCCTCACTAGAACTTTTGCATTACTTGTCTAGCTTTCTTTTTCTTTAAGGATACATTTTTTTTTAAGATTTATTTGTTTATGCACATAGAACTAGGATACTGGCCAGAGGTGTGGGGGGCTGAAAGGATTCACCAGAGACCGAGTGGGGAGCAGAATAGGCAGATGTACTGAAATACACTGCTGAGAGGAGCAGGGGGCAGGCCAGGGGAGATCTGCTGTGCCATGTGTTTACCTCCCTGGCTGGAGATTGAACTTATATAGCAGTAGCTGTGACAGCTTCACGGTGCTGTGCTCTAACCCATTGCAACATCCAAGTGCAACTAACTTTCTCGCTTGAATGTAAAACTGTGCTTAGCACTTAGTACACAAACAGTAAACATTTGAAGTAGTGAATTAGTAGAAATATTATAGTCTATCTCACATGATCTTCAACTCTTAATTTGGTCTATTTTCCTTCTAGACTATGAGATCCTTGAAGGTAAGAATGTATTTTTAATCTTCATAGTCACAAGTTCACTGCCTTGTATTCAATATCTGTTTGCTGAACTGAATTGTTTCTCCTTTCCAGGGATGGGAAGGAATACCTGCTTGAAGTGTTCCGCTGTGTGTATGGTAGTCAGTCCTATGTGATTATGGAATATTGAGGTCTGTTCCTACTCATCCATAAGAGCCAATTTGACATGTTCAGGAATGTTGGGATCTGGTCAATATTATGTTAGTAGCTTGCAATTGACCATGGTGGGAGTATTTATACCATAGAAATCAGCAAATTCTACAAAACAGGTATTTTGTGTGTTAGCTTGACCATAGAGCCTTTTAGTCCGTTATTGTCTAAACATGATCATAGACAACTCCTGTTTTTATTTTGCCTCGTTTTCCATCCCATGGTTTTCAGATAATAGCTTCTAGATGAATGACAGGTCTAAACTCTAAGAAGTAAACACATGATACAAAGTGACCCCTGATCCTTATCAGAGTTTTTCCTTAAGATTTCCAAAGGGCACTGGGAGAGAAAAGTACTGATTTAACTGTGAAGATGATCCTCTGTATGATTTGGCTATATTAAATCTGTGGGTTTCACCTTCCCTGCTAACTCTTCCACTCACTTGTCTTTTTTATTTTTTAAATTTAAGCTCATTTGAATGGCTTTTAGTCACTTATAAAGAATTGTGACCAATCTAGTACAGATACTTACAGTTAACATTTTAAATGAAACTATGAATGTGATGCAACATAGTGCAATGGGGCTATATTGGATTATAAATCTAGAGAACCTGAGTTGGCTAGCATGGCAGCTCTTCCAATGAGTATGTAGCTGGGAAAATTATTTAGCCTTCCCTGCCCTTTATGTCTTCCATCATGAAACAGGGATATATATACTACCTACTTTGCTTTCTCCACAGGGTTTCCAAGCTTTGCAGATATAGTTAATAGAAACAAAGGTATTTTATAAAGCATCAATATACCGGGCCTTCTCTGGTGGTGCAACGGTTTAGGACGTAGTGAGCTATAGGTGCTTTAGTGTGAGTTTGATCCCTGGCCCTAGAGGTGACCACGTGGTGTGGCAGACCTCTCCTGACCCGCCTGCTACTCCCCTCAGCAGTGTACTTCATCAATCTGCCTGTTCTGCTCCCCACTCTTTCTGGTGAATGCTCTCACTGACCCTTCACCTCTGGCTTGTACCCCAGTTCTGTATGAATAAATAAATAAATCTTTTAAAAAAGATAAAGCATCATATACCTAGATTTATGATAAAATTATTAGGCTCATGATGAAAAAATGTGTTTATAGAATAAATTGATCAGAAGAATACTTCTGTTGTTTCTAATTGTAATACTTTATACACACTAAACATCTTAGAGGCCTCTACTCATTTAGGTTGTATGAATATGTACAGAATTTTAGGGACAAACAACTGCAGCAAAACTGGTTCTTTTTCTCAGAAGTTTATTTTTAAGAAAGTTTGTGATGAGAATATGGGAGAAAGAAATGCAGGAGTGAAAAGACTTGGTTCTAATGCTGACTCAGCCACCACATGATGTATGTCCAGACTCAAGTCACCAGACTTCCCGGGACCTTGATATTCCCACCTGTACTAGGAGGGAGAGTTTGGTTTAAACTCTTCTCTCAAGTGCTCAAGTGCCATATGGTTCAATAAATTGGTAATCACAGTTGGGTAGACAGGGCATGTGCACACAAATAGATAAAAAAAAAAAATGCTTTATGGGCCTCCTTTGTGGCACAAGGGCTAAAGATGCAGCACTATCATGCTATCACCAGCCACTGCAGTACAAGTTCATTCCCCAGCCGGGGAGCTGACCCATTTGAGGCAGCAGACTTCTGCTGACCCAGCCGCTGCTCCCCTCAGCATTTTACTTCAGTAATATCTGTCTGTTCTGCTCCCTACTCTGTCTCTAGTGAGTCCTCTCACCCTGCCCCCCCCACACACCTAGTGCTTGTATGCATAAATAAATAAAAACAAAATTTAAAAAGAATGCTTTACCAAATAATCTACACACAAGAGCAGGCAATGTATGTCAAGTATTCTGGTGGGCCAATGAGACAGTGACCTCAGTTAGTTGGACGTACTCAGGAAAGACATGGACATCTTGATGAGTCCTGTGCCAATAAATTGTCCATAATAACAATTTTCAAAGAAATGTTCATCACATGAACCTGAAATCATGTACTAAAATCTCCACAATAGAGGAAGGGACCAACCACAGTTGTACTCTGTGTCTGCTAGCGCCATGCACTTTCATATTCTTATTTTACTTAATTCCAGAGAAGTTCAGTTTCCGGAGGAAGGTCATGCAGTTAGCAAGGCATAGAATGGAGATTCAAATGCAAATCTTTTGATTCTAAATTCAGCGGTTCCTGCTGCAATATCACTAGTGCCTACCTTATACTTAACCTCATTCATTGTATGCAAATAGGTTTGACTCTTGAGCTCAGATCTGATCAACTGGTGGTTACCTCTCTCCCCCAAGGGTTGGCTAGCATAAAATGCTTTTACTATTTTTAAAAATCAATTTCCTGTAATGACATCTCCCTTGTGTGTTCTGTTGCTGACATTCCAGGAGTTGGTAATTACTGTTTCTACTGATTCCCCTTGGGTCAGTGGGGACAAATAACCTCGATACACTTTTGACTTGCTTGAACAGCTGCCTGTCCTTCAATTCCCACCACACCTAGCTGGTCCTTCCAACAGCAATTCCTTTACTGTGAAACATTCTTCTTAATTTTGGAGATAGAGAATTCTTTGCAGGTGGGGAAGAAAACATTATCACAAAGGTTCTTTGTAATACTTTTCTCCCATCCACCTTGTTAGTCTTTACCACACGCCCACACTGCTTTAGCCACTGGAGTATTTCCTTGAGTTGCTACTAATAGATTAATGCACAGTGTTTTATTAAGATATATGGATGTGTCACTCTAGTGCTATGCTAAGTATCAGCTGCTCTGGAGGGCAGCGACAGTTCTTCCTTTACTATGAGTTCCTCCTTGAGCTTGCTGCAAAAATTAAATGATCAGGCTATTCTGCCAGTGCCTGAAGCAACTTCTTGTATCCCCCCTCGTGAGTCCTCTATGGGAAATATTGCATACAATGAGATGAAAATAAACTGAGAGGGAAGTCTATCTATCACATACAGGGCCAGACACCCTGCTTCAGAAAGCTCAGAAACAATAATATGAAGTTATACTCCTTCTCAGTCAGAGGCAATGGCAGAGTTTCAGATTGCACAGTGAGCAATCTGTGGATGTCTTGTGGATGTCAACCTTCATGAGAGTGTCTTTGTGGGCGTTATTCAGCATGTTCACCCTTGAAGCACGGTGCTTCGCTAGCGAGGGTGCTATAGGCCAAAGGTAACGTGTCATGGAGGAAAGTTGAAATCCTTAAACTTATGATTACATAAAGGGCACTTGTACTAATGATTTTATTTTGTTAATTCTCATACAGTAAAAGTATAACCGGTAGAAATACATTTGGTTCAGATATCTATATTTTATAATTCCTAAAGGAAGTTTATAACTTGGGTTTTTGACGATGTCAAAAGATTAGCTAAGAGTGGATAACTCCAAAGTGTATAATGGAAAAATCTACATTCTATTTAATACACATTCCTTTAGAGGTGAGGTGATTTTGAGGTCCAGTGGTTGATGGGTAGCCATTACAAAAAAATGCAAAATCATTTATTAGTAAATTCAGGTAGCAGGTTTGTTTTCTCTATTGAATAAAAATAATAATTTTTGATTGTCAGCATATGACAAGTCTATTTGGAATCCAAGTTATATAAACTATCTTGCTATTGAACTTTAAAGGCAAATAAAATAAGTATTTTATATATTCCTTTTTTTTAAAAGATTTATTTTACTTATGAATACAGAGCTGGGGTACAGGCCAGAGGAGCAGCGGCAGTGAGAGACTTCATCAGAGAGTGGGGAGCAGAACAGGCAGACTGACAAAGTACACTGCTGAGGGGAGCAGCAGGCGGGTCAGGGGAGGTCTCCCACGCCCTGTGGGTCACCTGTGGCTGGGATTCCAACTTGCACTGAAGGGGCCGCGGCCAGCTTGCAGTGCTGTGTCCTAACCCTTTGCACCACCCTAGAGGGCCATTTCATATATTCTTGTTAAAATTGGGTTAAGATATGTTATATAACTATTTACCCTTTTTTGGGCAGGTAGTGCTATGAAATTTGATGGCTATATATGGTTACGCAATCACCACAACAATTAAAGTACACAATACTTTGATCACTCCTCCAACATCCCCACACCCCTTTTTAATCAATCTTTTCCTTCCCCCCCCCATGCTACCTCTTCCCCATTTCATTACCACTAATGTGTTTCTTTTGTTCCTGGTTTCACATTTTCTAAAGTGTCATATAAATGGAAGCCATAGCATGTACTTTTTAAATTTAGCATCTTTTATGCAGAGCACACCAAGTTTACACTTAGTCCTATCAGTTCAAGGTACACAGCTTCTTATTCTATAAAACCTCCACAGTGTTGTTTGCCTCCAAATTTTTCAAAATACTGTACAGTAATGTTCCACATAAGAACATTTCAACCAAAGATGGCCCACAGGTATGATGATGATCCCCAAATACCTGTTATGTAGTGACATGGTAGCTGCATACATCTCATGTTTATTGCATCTCTTAGTATCATTTCAACTCTTGTGCTTGATTTAATCTCATGTTACATTGCCCACCATTGGCACCTAAGGGTACAAAATCTACTTCTACTTTAATGTTTGCACCATGACAAAGTAGAACAAAGATGCAGTGCTCAGAACATATTTGTTAAACGACACAAAACGATAAGAAGGAATACCACAAGAAATCCTTGAGCTATATCCAGCTCATGATTCAGTTCTGCTTATGGTCAGTATCTGGAACATGGTTGATACTAATAGCAATAAAACTGTCCAAGAAAGTCCTGTGTGCCAAGTGTTTTTATGGACACTTGACATGTACTAACTTGTTTGGTCTTTTACAACAACCTTGGGAGATAGGTATTATTACTGTCCCTCATTTTTCTCTATGAGAACAGTGAAACAGTAACCGTGTTAGGTAAGTTGCTCAGGACAACACAGTGAATCATGGAGTCAGGGTTATATCCAGGCATTTAGCCCCAGAGTCACTAAGCTCTACATTCTAGTTTTTGAAGAAACAGCAATGATACTAGCATTCATAGGCAGACATAGTGTAGAGGGGTAGGAATGGAACATAATCTTATCTGGCCAAAGATTTTGGTTGAAATTAATATCACTGAGATGTTCCCCTGCATAGCAAGAATGGACTACCACCTCTGCTATAATTCCTGGTCTGGGGGGGGGGGCATTGTCCCATTAGGCTGATGTTCTATTCCTATTACAATATGTCCTAGACTTTTTATTCTATCTATCTGTCTGTCTGCCTCACTTTATTTTTGACAAATATTTCTAAACATATCCATGCAAATTATCTCTATCCTTAATTGGTGAGGATGATTGAAGCCAGGCAAATTGCATAATGGAGAAACTCTAAGTTAAAATACTAAGTTGTACTCAAAATCTGTAACCTGGGGCTCTTCCATATTTGTTTCTTTTTAAAAGAAATTGTGCTTTTTATGATATATATATATATATATATTTTTTAATTTGTATCTTTTTTATTTTTTCATGAGGCAACATTTATTTACAAAGCTATGTGATTTAGGGGCATGGATTCCTATCTTTTCCAATATATGTCACTATAGCATGCTTACTATTTACCTAAACACTCATAATCCTCCACCAATGTATTGGCTTCCCTCCCTTCTTTGCTCCCCACCCACCTTCTTTTCCAATAAACTCAAATTAGCCATTAAATTTCTGTAATCAGAGTTGGTTTGGTTTAGTACTATCTGTTCCCTTTTTTTTCTTATTCTACACATGAAAAACACGTTATCTGGTGTTTCTCTACCTCCTTCTGATTTAATTTGCTTAGCATAATTTGCTTAGCAAAATCAGTTTCACTCATTTTGTTGCAAATGACAAGGTTTTTTCTGTATCACATAGGACTTAGTAATATTCCATTGGATTACTTACCACCTCTTCTTTCCCACTCACTGACCACTGAGCACTTAGTTTCCATATCTTGGCTATTACAAATGGTGCTGCAGTGAACATAGCAGTGCACTTATCCCTTTATTCTTGAGATCTCTGATTTCATTCTCCACTCAATCTATTCTCCTTACATACCTTTCTCTAGAATTCTTGATTTCATTTATTGAGCACTTTACATTCTGAATCCCTGTTACCTTTTATTTAAAGCTTCAAGTTCCACTTCCTATTAATCTGAAGTCATTAATCTGTTTTTCTGAATTTGTTTCATTAGCTTTTATGAGCTGTTCTGAGTTAGAGCGCTATTTCACAGTTGCTAAGTCAGCAGGGATGCAGGGGCCTGGGAAGGTCCAGCTGTTGGTTAGAATATGGAGGGGTGGGAGATTGGCTCAGTTTTGTGGCACCAGCTAAATCGCTCCTCTCTGGGGTTCAGGATCAATGACTTGGCAATCCTTCATTCTCAGTGCACCTCATAAGTTAATCACACAGACACAAGGATAGCAAGACACTAACCCCCGTAAAGCGGGAACCATGAGTCCCCATCCTGGATCTAAGGAAATAAAGGCTCAGAAGAGAGAAACCATTCGCTATAGGTTAATAGGTGTTAGAGTCAGGATTTGAACCCAGCTCCAAGGACAACTTGCTGGGTGTTCAGGATCAGCGCTCAGGGCTCCTCCTCTCTTCTCCTGCTCTGAAGCCAAAAATCACCCTCTAATCTGCTGCTGGCCACCTGGGCAGGGGCTAAAGGCCTGCCAGGTTGCTCACAGGGGCCTAGATCTAACGGCAGCTGTCCCAGTTCTAGAATCATCTCCTACCAGGTCTGCAAATTAGTCTCTTGGTAGCCGTATGTCTGTGTGAAATATGAATGTGTACATTCCTGTGTGACAGGTGGGACAAGGGGAGTGCAGGTGAGAGTGACTTCTCTTCTGTCCACCCACCACCTGTTGGATGAGGCATTTATTTCCTCAGTGTCATCTCTTAGCTAGAGGATTCTATTGGTGCAGAGTCCCTCTACTAAGTGTTAGAGGCTGCTTTTGGGGCAATATCAGGAGCCTCCTCTAGAGCCATCCTGGTAACTTCTGACCCACATTTAGAAAGATGTCAGTTCACCTGCTCCCAGGGAGACCCGCAGTCAGCGGGGACCAGATACTGTCACCAGATCTGCAGACCAGGCCCTGCTGCCTGTCATGTCAATCATTTTTCTTTTTCTTTTAAATAGTGTGATTAGCGTGTTACTAAAATAGTTTTAATTGGATTTTCATAGATTTAAAATAAATAAGCCATTTGTGATCAAATTAAAAATATTTAATGGGGCCCTCCCTGGTGGTGCAGCGGGTTAAAGCACAGCACTAAGAAGCTAAAGCATCTTCAGCATGAGTTCGATCCCTGCCCCAGCATGGTGCTGCAGACCTCTCCTGACCCGCCCGCTGCTCCCCTCAGCAGTGTACTTGATGATCTGCCCACTTTGCTCCCCACTCTGTCTCTGGGGAATCCTCTTACAACCCCTGTACCTCTGGCCTGTACCCCAGTTCTGTATGAGTAAATAAATAAATCTTTAAAAATAAAATTTAATGTTAGCAATCCCCTTCACATCTTAAAGGTGTATTTTCATGTAATTATTTTTGTGGTCACTTTTGTAGTACTCAGTTTTGGTAAAGGTACTGATTGAAAAAGCAAGAATTAAAATTTGGATGGTTGAAGAACTGGAAGGGCAGATTAAGAAACAATCGGGGGTGGGCTCAAATAACAACAAATGGGTATTAGAAAAAAAATTTGGAGGTTGCCGCATTTACTGGAGCAGAGTTCTGTTAAGATGAATATAACATCCCATGAATCGTCACTATACCTTTTTGTAGCATCTTTGATATGATTTTTTTCAGGTTTGGGGTTTTAAATCTTAGAATAAGAATCGCAAATACAATGTAAAAAATTAAACTCTTCCTTGTGTATTCTTTTTTGAGAGTTTCACATTATTCTTCTTGTTTTGAAGTCTATATACAGAGACTTATTTTTCAAATAGTTTACTGAATAAATAATATCGTTCTTACTTTTCAAAACTATGCTGAAAACAAAGAAACTTCCTACCCCATATTGACTGTACAAAAAAATACTCAGAAAATAGTTGCTAGGTATAATTTTTTATGTGAAAAATTGCATGGACTTTTATAAATATCTTTTTCAAACACAATTCTATGTAGGTAAGTTAATCTATAATGTGAAACTAGCAAACCATTTTTTCCTAAGAGAGTATACTGCCTTCTGAGAATCACATAAAATATAAACTAATTGGGATTTAAAAAATGAATGGTATCTTTCATTTGACATAAAGTTTTTCAGCTTTTCAATAATTCCCCCTTATCATTGTTAAGTAATATTCCAGTATATGGATGTCCCACACCTTGTTTATTCATTCTGTCCAGCTTTCAGTGCCACAAATAAAAATTGAGTATTTATGAATTTTTTGTGTGAATATAAATTTTAATTTCCCTTGGGTGATTATCTGTATGTGGAATTGTTGGGTCAAGTGGTAGGCATAAATTTAGTTTTTAAAGAAATTGCCAAAATCCTTTCTGAAATGGTGTACCAATTTATATTCTAATTAGTAGTATATGAGAGTTCCAATTGTTTTACATCCTAACCAACATGTGCTATGTTCAGGTTTTTAAAATTAGCATTCTCCAAATGTGTAGTAATATCTTACTCTGGCTTTATTTGCATTTTTCTAGCAACTAATGAAGTTATTAGTTTTTAGTAAGTAGTTAAATCATAAGACACTGAGCATATTTCCATGTGCTTATTTGCCATCTGTATATCTTCCTCAATGAAGTGTCTATTCAGATCTTTTCCATTTTTAATTGGGCTGTTTGGTTTTATTATTGAATATATGAATTTTTAATATATATTCTGAATAGAGTACATTTTCTGATGTTTTACAAATTTTTTCCTCCAAGTTTGAGGTTCTTCTTTTTCATTTTCTTAAAAGTATTCTTCAAAGAGAAGTTTTGTATTTTGATAAAATCAGATTTTTCTTTGATAGTTCATGCTTTTGTGCCTATCTAAGAAATCTTTCCCTATCCTTCTTTGATAAGGGCAATCATTCTTTACAAAACATGGAGAAAATTCTCCATGGTGTCAAAGCTCTTCTTAAGTTTACATCTGTGCAAATATCTTCAAGATAATCCTGTCTCATACATAACAAAAATCTTTCTAGTTATGTCAGTTTACGGTGTTCTTTTCCTAATGAGAATTTCTCCATATTGGTAGAACCATTTTTAGATATTTTCTTATTACCATGTAATTCATTGTTAGGTACTGAGTTTTTCATAGAGCTCTTTTGTTTGACCATAACCACAAGCATATTTTCTGTTGCAATGTTATTTGATGTTCTCTGACCTGTTTTTATTACTTTTATTATCTATAACTAACCTAGTGTTTAATAAAAATGCTGCAAACCACACATTTATTTCCTGTTAGGACAGAATCAACTTTATATGGAAAATGTTGTGTTTACTTCCTGAAAGTGTTGTTTTGTTAAGCAAAACAATAAAATTTTATTGCTAGTAATAATTATCATAGTGTTATTGACTATATTCATCCTTCTCTACTTCAGTTTTGCAAGGAGTCTTTTCCTATAGTTTCATTTCTGGCATGGCATAATATATTTCACTAAGTACTTGATAATCATGCAGAACTCTTGCATAGAAAAAAACCAAATGATAGAATTAGAAACTCACCTCACTGGGCCTAACACTTTGTACTCCCACTTAGTATTTTGTCATATTGATTATGCAGGTTGAAAATACCTATGATTCTTTAACAAAAAAATGTTCACTGTTTTTTTTCTACAGAGGCAGTAACTTCCTTACTTGTATCACCAGTGAAGTCCTTGGGCTTCTGTCTATTTCTTATTGTGCCCATGTCTATTTCCTGTTCTAAATTATGTTTCTGGAGGACAAGGACAATACTTTGCTCACCTTCATATCCCCAGGGCCCAGCATAGGACCTTTCCACAGCAGAGTGGATATGCCATAGTAAACTAATGTCTAGATTAATGAAACCCAGGCAAACATTAATTTTTTTTTTTTTTTTTTTTTTGTCTTTTGGATCAGAAAGACCAAGAAACATAGCTTTTGCAGCTCAAAAGCTGGGTTTTGGAGCTCAGTGGACTTGGATTCAAGTTCCAACATTATTACATCCTGAGCATGCCATTTTAGAAAAACACTTTACCTTTGGCACATTAATTTTCTCACTTTAAAAATGGAAATAATGACACTCTGTGTCAGGCTGCTTTGAGTATATAATGAGTTATACACAATACATAGCACAGAGCATTCAGTAAATGGAGCTGTGTGTGTGTGTATGTGAAGGTAGGGACTGTGACTTCCCAAGTTAAAAGCTCCATTAGGGCCCTCCCTGGTGGCGCAGC
>NW_004567118.1:10548850-10634530 GCF_000260355.1 Condylura cristata | reverse complement strand
AAAAAAAAAAACCCTAAAACAATCTCTGGAAAGAAAAGGATTCCAACTAGTTTCACAAGCAACACAGTGAAACCCTTAACACACCTTCAAGAGTACCCCCAACCCCTTCTAATTTCACATTCTCTAACCCCCCATGGATAATAAGACATTGTGTCTGTGCCATCAATTTTCAGATTTCCTGTGAACTGAAGAAGTCAAGCATAGCAGAGACAATCTTCCCTAGAACAGCCTGTTACTTGTAATTTCTCTAGTGTACGTTCATGCCAATCCTTGGTTTGGATCAATAGAGCTAAATACATATCTCATTGCATCTGATAATTTAACAAAAGTAAGCTCAGAGTCCCGAATCATTTGGTGTTGTTTTACACGAATCTTTGTTGTTCTGTTCAGATGTCCTCTACAAAGAACAGTAAGGTTATTTGGCCTCAGGAGATGAAATTTTGCTCTTGATTTCCCTCTGTCTTTGCTCTCTGCACCCTTTCACCTGCCACTCTCTGAAAACACACATACCTGGGTCTTCAATTCTCCACTTTTCTTGAAGTCTTAAAGTAATGTTTCTATTAGTTTGGCTTTGCTTCCTTAAAGCAGGGTAATTGATTTGCCTATATCCAGAGCTATACATTATGTATTAGTAGATGAAAAATCACACACAAATAGCAGGTCTTGGCAGGAGGTATCAACACAGATTAGCTCTAGCTGATCAAATAATAACCACAAGCAAGCTCTGCTCTCTACTCAATGAGTCTCAAGAGGGAAATCAAGGGAATCTTTTCTATTTTTCAGAATGGCTTTCCCTCTCCTATACTCTTAATAAAAACATTTATTCCCTGGACATCTTGGGGTAAAATTTAGTCCTAATCAGTAATAGTCATCTTAGTATAAAACATTAAAGGGGAGAAATGTGACAGGGGCTGCCAGAGTTCAGGGAATAGTGGAAGGAGAACTAAGCTGCTAATAAAGCAATGATTGAATGCTTCCCTAGAAAAATGTGGAAACTGGGGAAAACAGAAACAACTATGCAGTTGAGGGTTGGTCCTGAATAGGAAAGGATCAGCGCACCTACAAAATCAATAAATAGAACCCGAGAAGGAAGGGTTAGCAGGTATTTTCACACAGCAAGAAAATGTTTTCTCAAAGATGGGCAGGAGGTCAACAGTATAAATTTCCACTCAAGCTTGGATATCCATAATATGCAGAAAGGGCCCTTGCTCTTTCTTATTTGCCAATAACAGATAAGATCTGTATGCCTGTTTGAGCAGGCTGATTTGTGGCCTCTTTGGAAACTAGAGTAAAGAGGATGAGGGCTTTTTGAAATCACCATAATTAGACTATTTCCTCAGAACTGCAATGTATGTCTTGTCTACAGTTTTACAACTGTCTTAGGACACCATGGCCTCCTGTTTGGGTCCTAACCCCTCCCGTGTGGTGGGATGGGAAGGATGAAGCTAAGGGGAAGCAGGTGAAAGGAAACCAGAGAAGTCAGGAGTTGATCTATGTGTTAATGTTCCCAACTAGGTTTGGAGAAGTGGATATATCTTATAGGAACTTCTAGCTACTCTGAGCCCTGACAGGATGTGTTACAGAGGTGCAAAGGGGAGGAATACTGCAAAACACTGAACAGGCACCATTTCCCCCACTCTCACTTCCATGCAGCTGTTTTGGATGACAAATCCCTGTAAACCATGAATTAGACTTCCTCAGCAGGGAGCTGCATGATTTCTCTGCACAGGTAAAGTCCTCATAGTTCCTCCAGTACTATGAACCATGACCATAATCTCTTGTGCTTTTCCCTCCCCTGTTTTGATGCTCACTCTCCATTCCTGTATGCTCCAGAACTATGGTCAGGCTGCAAGTTTCATTTTTTCTTGAACTTTTGTTTGGTTTCTCTACATTTCACATATAAGTGAAACCATCCAATATCCATCTTTCTTTCTGACTTATTTCAGCTACCATAATTCCTTTCAGCTTCACCCATGTTGCTGCAAATGGCATGAGTTTGTCTTTTTTAATTGCCGAGTAATATTCCATCGTATATAGATAGCACAACTTTTTGATCCATTTGTCTATTTTTGGACATTGAGATGTTGGCTATTATAAATAGTGCTGCAATAACCATAGATGTGCAGGTTTCCTTTGAATCAGTATTTTTATGTTCTTTGGGTAGAGTCCTAGGAATGGAATTCCTGGATCATGTGGCAGATACATTTTTAATATTTTGAGAATCTTACACATAGCTTTTACATTCCCCCACAGTGTAAGAGGGTTCCCTTTCACCACATCTTCATCAGCAGCTGTTGTTTCCAGTATTTTTAATGTGGACTATTTGCAATAATGTGTGGTGATATTTTATTATGTTGACTTTCATTTCTCTGATAATTAAAAAGTGTTGAGATTTTTTCATATGCCTGTTGATCATTTGCAGTTCTTCTTTTGAGAATTTCTTTATAGTTCTCCTGCCTATTTTTGATAGGGTTGTTTGTTTCATTTTTTGAGTTGTGTAAGCTCTTTGTAGATCCTTATCCACTGGATGGAGTACAAATATTTCCCCCATTCAGTAGGATGTCTCTTTGTTTTGATTATTGTCTCTTTTGCTGTACCTAAGCTTTTTAGTTTGATAAACAGTCCCAGCTGTTCATCTCCTTTGTTTTTCTTGCTTCTGGAGATGAATCCTCAAAGTTGTTTCTGAGATTTATATCATGGAGTCTTTTGCCTCTGTTCTTTTCTACATATTTTATAAGTTCAGATCTTACATTCAAATCTTTTGTCATCTTAATTATAAGGCTTGTCCCTTAGCCTTTTGCTAACCATATTTAAAAATCTAAATTCTCCACAGAAGCAAACTCTTTGTATTTATTCTCCTCTATTTAATTATTTCTGTACAACTTAGGGTCTAGTCTAGGCATTACATCAGGCTGGATGACCAAGTGTTAACACAAGAGTTAGTAAAACATTTCTGACATTAACAATTTTTAAATCACAGCTGTTAAGGTCCAATGTAGTTTTTCTGGGTATTAAGCATTTGGCTAATTGTTTCAATATCAACTAAGATGTTGGATAATGTACTTTGAATTTAGTACAGACAGCATATTCAAATGGCCAAGTACCATGTAACATTGCCAGGCACGGGTCCTAGGAAATGATATTTCTGCTTCTTTTCCTTCAATAATCTCCCTACATGAAAGAGACTAGTATCTGTAAACACAAACACTAAAAGTCACATAAAAACAAATAGTTGGTTGCAACAACTCAGATCTAGGAGGAGTAACTGACCTTTACCAGCATATGTTTCTCTTTGCCTGAGGAGATTTGATTTTTCAATGTGACCATCTTCTTTGGTAATTCTGCTTTGAAAGCATTTTTTTTTTCCTAAACTGGAGAAGCTGTCAACTTTTGCCTAGTTCCTCTTATCCTTGTTTCTTTTTCATTGCAAACTGAAAATGTCCTTAGTCTAAGTGAATCACTTCTTTTGTAATTCCAGCTCAACTTGGTGGAGACAGAGATGCTTCAAGAATAATGATGGCCACATGTCAAATTTGAGCCTCCATTTTGCCAGGGAACCGATCAAATGAGCTTCTAGATTTTACTGGTCATGATAGAGAGGTGAGTGGCAACATCACTACATTGTACTCAGCATTATAATTCTAAATATTTTATGTTATAAAATGGGAGATGCTGTACTTGTTCCATTATCACCACTTTGAAATGAGCTGTTGACAGGCTCAGGAAGATTAAAGATGATGACAAATTGCAGAGATTTTTAATGTAAGATATAAGGACACATAGCAAGTGAATACATTTTTAACTGCCTCTTTCAACAATTCCTTTTTATTTTCAAACCAAGGTGGTACTGGCATGAGTGCAAATATAGCTAGCACATTGAAAAGATAGGAACTAGAGAACAAATTCTTCAGCTGAAACAGTTTTGTGGGCCTGCAATGTTAACACCAGGTCATGGCCAATGGTTCCATGAGTGTGGATCCAAGCACAGATGCCTATCAGGTGACAGACATTGATTTTAAAGAGATAGGTGTTAGACCATAAAATGAGCAAGTGAAAGAAATGCATTGTTCAAAAATGGCAGAAAATTCAGTGTTACTCAAATGTAAACTGTGAGGTGGGGGAGAGGAATCAAAAAAAAAAAATGTGCAACTAATGATAAGACTGAAAAGGTGGGTGGAGGGCTTTAATCTAAGTGCAGTGTGTGATTAAATTCCACTGTAAGTGATGTGAGTTCAGAGAAGGGGGAAAGAAATGTGATCATTTGCTCCTTGAGTTATTTTTATAGAGGAAATTCTAAGCTGACAGTGCCCCTCTCTGTCTCTGTCTCCCTGAGTGATCTTGAAAATACAGACCCTGGATCTGTGTGTAGCAGAGAGCTTAGCAAGTCAGCTAGTGGATCAAGGACAATTCTGTCATTTCTCAGAACCGGGGTTATCTGCTCGCTAAGCCAGCACAGCTGCCAGAGACCCTGGAGTAGGCTGAAAGGGTTTACCCATTCATGGGCTTATCAAGGAAAGCAGCTCAGAGACTGTGAGAAAGACAAGATAGCAGGCCTCTAAAGAGGAGGGAAGTGACAGAGCAAAGAAAAAAATATGTGAGTGTGACTATGTACATATTTGTGTATGTGCATGTATGTCTCCATAGCTGTATGCAGAGAATACACAGGCACATACATCGGCATATATACATACATATACATAGATACCTATGTGTATTTATCTGGGTCTGGATATTATCCTTGACTGAGCTTGGCCATTTAAGTAGGTATTTCTATTATGGAAGTGGTTTCTTCAGTTAAAGAAAACTAACATTAAGGTTCAGGTGGGGAGTTTCCTCATGTAACAATGGTTGTTTTCAAAGAACAGGTTATGGAGTCTCAAATGGCTTGCAGGTTCAAGTCTAAGCACATACTCAGATGTCTGCATTGGGGGCTTCCAAGTAAGGCCAAGCAAGCAGGCAGCTAGTTTGCAGAGAGGTATCTGACTCCTGTCCCAGATGGAGTGAAGGAGTCAGAGCACACAGACAGGTTCTCTGTTATCTGGTGAGAACTTCTGTAGACAACTTCAAGGCTCGAGTCCACGTGCCTGTGAGGATAGAGCAGGAAGCTGAGTGATTTAATAGGCAGGTGTAGGTGAAAAATAAGTCATTTGTTGAACACATCTTTATTAAGCGCCTGTTAGGTGTTAAGTCCTGTGTTAGAAGCTGAGAATAAACTAGAAAACAAGAGAGAAATATCTATCGTTCTTGGAATTTGCATTCCCACTTGACTCCTTGTGGATTCCGTGTTATCTGCTCCACGCCATTCACAGGTAACTTTCCCTGAAAGGTGCTCACTGCAGGAGTTGGCTCTCTGGCTTGCAGTCCACATCTGGCCTGACAACTACTTTTGTACAGTGCATGAGCTGTGAATGAATTTCTCCTTGCTAAGTGGACGGATAAGAAATCAAAAAAGAAATGTTCTGTGAAATTCAGATTTCTTTACCCATGAAGCTTAATTGGAGCACAGACTCATGGTTACTTTTACTGTACACCAGCTAGTCAAATCCTCATGACAGAGACTGTAAGGCCTGCAAAACTTAAAGTATTTACTGCCAGGCTCTTTACGGAGCGCTGATCTGAAGTCTTTGCTCTTTCTCATTCTCCTCCCAATTCATTCCAGTCAGGCTCTATCTCTCCCCTTCTACCATGTCTGTGCTTGTCAAGCAAAACAACATTTTTCCATGTTTGCCAGATTCATGGATTTCTTGTTACTTGATGGCAGCATTATACATCTCTGGTGACACCTTCTCCTGGCTTCTGTGATACGACATTGTTTCTTCCTCACTGGCCATTGCGTCCTCCACCTCCCTCAACAAGGCTGCAGGTCTAGAGAAGGCCCTTGTGCTTACACAGCCGATACTCTTCTGTGAGGACACAATCTAATGTTATAGGGTCCTTCATGGAGTTGAGCCCATATGTGCCTTCTGGCTGGTTCCCCCAAAACTTTCCCCTTACAGCTATATGAAAAGGAAAATGGCAGCACATTTTAGGGTCACTATATCATATGGTTTGGTAATTACATCCAGATTGCCATTCCTGGTTCCACTCAGGGCTGTTTGGTCTGGAGGAGAGGTGTGGAGCAGAAAGTTAGGTATGGGTTGTGACCACGTGATTCTCTATAGCACGAAGTGGCCTATAGACAATAGTAAGTGGAGGAAGGATGTCACACCCTCTAGGAGAGTCCACTGGTTCTATATTATCTTTCCCAGGTAAGGTGAATCAGAATAGTGAAAGAAAAGGACTTTCAGTTGGCCCCGCCCTCCCTGGTGACGCAGAGAGTGAAGCCTCTCACTGCCCCTGCACCTCTGGCCTGTACCCAGTTCTGTGTGCATAAATAAATAAAATCTCAGCCCAGGCAGAAGCCTCTTCAGCCCGGTGGACGTGATTGCTTGTGCTGGGTGTCCCTCACGAGAGCAGGGGAAGATCGTACCACCTTCCGTGTCTGCCACCTGCATTGCCTGGAGATGGCCAGAAACATGGCCAATTTGTAATGAGGTGATTTCAGAATCCCCCTCCCCCCTGCACTCTCTAACCATGCTGAGCTGTCTGAATTATCTCCTGAGGTTCTGATAATTGTAGTCAACTGTGGTTCAGTTCCAAAGTCACATACACCTTGAATGGTTTGTCCTCACTCCCTGTTCTGCATAAATCTTGTGACTTCTGTCTCATTTTATAAAATGTGAGGTTTGCAGAAATGCATATGTCATGGTACAGCAAAGCTATACCTGTTGCGGGTTCAAGGCAGCTTTTGCTGATGATATAAAACTCGAGTTTGGGTCTTGGGGTCTGACGTGAAGCTGGTCTCCTTTTTCCCTGTGGGTCCTGCACAAGCTGGTGCATCAATTCAATGACGCTTTGATTTATTAAACTACTTCTTGAAATGGTTAGGGAGTGCTACAATCTCAGAAGCTCATAATAAATAGGAGCGTGGATGCTGCCAGAGCTGAGCAGGAGACGCAGAGCAGGAAACCTCCTCTGTCCTCTGAGGCCCAGGGTAAAGGGCTGACTGAGGACACACAGACAGCCCTGGCATTCTTGGGTGAGCAGCAGCCTCCTCTACTCTGCTGTGGGACAGTCTTTGACTATGTTCTCAAGCCAGAGCCCTGAGGATTAGCTCATGACTTTGTCCTTGACTCCATCATCTCCATCTCTGGGAACAATTAGATAATTCTGAGCGTCCTTTTTATCCTGTTTGGTTTTTGTTAATTATTTTAGGAGGATTTTTTTTTAAAAGATTTATTTATTTGTGCATACAGAACTGGGGTACAGGCCAGAGGCTCAGGGGCAGCGAGAGGCTTCACCAGAGACAGAGTGGGGCGCAGAACAGGCAGATCTACATAGTACACTGCTGAGGGGAGCAGTGGGCGGGCCAGGAGAGGTCTGCCACGCCATGTGGTCTCCTCCGGTGCAGGCGGGAATCGAACTCATATGCGGAAGTGGCTTTAGCTTCTTAGTGCTGTGTTTTACCCCGCTGCGCCACCAGGGAGGGCCTTAGGAGGATTTTACAGAGTTTTAATTTTCCTCATCCCTTCCTATTGGGAAGGTGAGGGTCTTTTCTGCTTTGCCCCATTGAAAGATAGTTGCTGTAATGGTACCATCAAATATCTGAAAGGATTGTAGCCTCTTTCAATCAGGCATGGGGGTTTTCTTTATTTCTTATTCCATTATGCAGAAACTTGAAGATCTCTGTGGTATCATGTTACTTCCAAAATATAAGCAGTGGATTTCAATCACATGACAATCAAGCTGTGCAATTCTGGTCAGCAGTGGGCTTGAGTTGGGGAGAGAAAATGTTATCCTCTCTAGGACTGAGACTTATTTCAAGTTATGATTTCAAGTGAGGTTTACTTGAGGTTTACTTGAGAAGGATACTTAAGAACCATGCAAAAAATTTTAACATGTTTAAGAGTACATGTCGAGTTCTCACCAAAGAGCACTTTTATTAATTGCTAGTATTACGGCAATCAGAATCATTTTCTTACATTATAGAATGTGCTTTGACCTAAGTATCTTCTGTATACACTCTCCTGCTAAGGAGTATTTAAAATTTAGATTTAAGAAGTGACAAACCTGAAATATTTGCCAAGGATGCTATTGACACAATTCTCTACTTAAGATATCATGGGATGTCCAAATGAGATCTGTTTGTTACAATATTATCATTCGCTGTTTTCCAAAGCTTTCATTTAATCATTTAAAAAAATAGTCAAGCATTAATTAGCAATTCCTTTTATTGAAGGGTCAGTATTATCCCCAAAGGGGCCACCTAGCAAGGGGAGATGATAATCACACTCATATTACAGTGTCATTAAGCTAAGATGATGGGGATTTGTCTCACTCAGGAAGAAACCCAACTTGACACATGTGATTATCAGCAGACTATAACTCAGCGTGGAAGTGTTGCCAGGGGTACGTAACCTCTGGGTTCTACTTTTCCTTCCTAATAACTTCCATGGCACTTCCAAGGACGTTGAAACCTGTCACTGGCTCCCCAGTATCTCAAGAACAATTCAAACCCTTTAACATGGCATGCAGGCTACCTGGCCTCCCAGTACCTGCCTCCCAGGTGCCCTTTTCCTGGCTCCTCTGCATCCTATAGACCGGCTTGTGTTTTCTGTAAGCCAGGTCACCTGTCTTTATGTCTGTGGTTTTGGACATATCTTTGCTTTTTCCTAAAATGCCCTCTTAGTTTTTGCCTTTCCAGAGAATTCTTTCTCAGTTTTCTAAGCTTCAGCTCAATTGTTACCTTCTTAGTGAATTTTTTTTTTCCAAGCCTTGTTCTCCATTCTCTGCCTCCTGTCATAAAATTATTATTTCTTTGAATCATCCCAAGACCTGTAAACATGGCACTACAGGAACTAGTGATCAGTCTTGCAAGTAATTATACGCCTACCTTTATTCATTACTGGACTGTGCATTTCTCGAGGGCAAGGATTGTATTAAATTACTTTGGGTTTTCTAAGTACTTATGGTGATATCCAGCATACAGCAGGTACTCCAGAAATAGAAAATAAATGCTGATTAAGGAATTAAAGCAGTTGTATCTATAACACATATTTACTGAGCGGCTTTATTTCAGCACTGTGCTCAAGCTATGGGGAATACAAAAGAGACCATTATTTCTCTGCTCTTGTGGACTTTATGGTTTAACCTGGAAGACAAGGCTGACACACTTGAAACAATTAGATACTGTTTGCCACCATGTGCTGCACAACACTAATTGTGGGAGAGCCTTCTCTGAAAATGTTCTGTAGTCAATTAAATCTGAAATGTTGCACGTTATATCTTCCTTCTGAGATTTCTGTGGACACAGGCAGGCACAATAAATGTGCCAAGAAATCTTGCAATGGAGAAGAAGCCTTTGTAATTCTCATGTGACCAGGAGGCCTTTTCTTGTGTGGGTAACACCTATTAGCATCCTGTGGTTCTAAGGAATACTGATTAAAAGACTAGACAGAAGTGTTAAACGGCATCGATGCAATTATAAGCCAAGAAAGAGACAATCCTGTGGGTTTGCATAGGTAGGAAAATATCCTGATTATGAGTCTAGATTGGGGGAACTATTGAAGGAATAGTTTATCTCCTGGATTTTTATGATGCTTTATTTTTCCTCTTCACCCAGTGAGAAGAGTGGTCTCACCAGCAACTGAAGAAGGTTGGGTCACTTCTGCTGGCCCTCTCATGTATCAAATAGTTTCCATGTGCTCTATTTCCTTTATTGAGTTGCAACTCTAGAAGTTGGAGGCATTATAAACTATTTCACAGTAAGAAAGTGTATGTGAACTAGTGGGTGGCAGTGTCCAGGATCCAAATCAAGTCTTATACCCAAACCTGTATACTTAAATATTAATTCATGTATTGTAGCTCATCCCAAAGAAAACTGAGACCTTCCCAGGAGAAAGTGCCAAGTAAAAGGTTAGAGCATGCTATTCCTTTTCATCTATGGGAGTTTCATGGTTAATGTTACATGTCAATTGGACTGAGTCATGGTGCCTAGATATTTGGTCATGTTTATTAAGGGTATTTTTACTGAGATTTATATTAAGTGGATAAACTTTAAGTAAAGCAGATTGCCCTCTATCATGTGGGTGGGTCTCATCCAATCTGTCGAAGGCCTGAATTCCTGTAAGACTGACTTCCTATAAGCAATAAAAGTTCTGCCAGCAGACAGCCCTTGCATTGAGCTGCATCATGGCTTTTCCTGTGCCTGTAGCTTTCCAGTCCATATTGCAGATTTTGGATTTGCCCACTTCCAAAATTATATCTCAATTCTTTCAAATAAATCACTCATTCCACACATCTTCAGAGTTCTGTTTCTCTGGAGACTCCCTAATTCAGCAAGGAAATGACCACCATGTAAGTGACCTCTGCAGGCTGCAGTTGTCTGTCTTGGAGAAGTGAACTTTTGTAGATCTCAAGATTGTACTTTCCTTCCCTCTGCACCAGACTGCCTGTGATCAATGTGACGTCTAAAGAGAGATCTGTAGCTCTCCAGGCCTCTAAGTTTAGAGGGCATCCTCTAGAAGAAGGGGCCTCTTTCTTTTAGGAGAGTTGTATTTCTATAGAATTTCCTAATTTACTCATGGTGAATGTCAGAAACATTGCTCACCATTGGTATCTCTAGTCTACTGAGTGCTTCTGGGCCAAGGCTTGATAGTCTGTGTAGCATCTAATTTTAAGGCCTAATTTTGGCTCTGTTACTTCTAACCATTTGGCTCTAGACAAGTTTGGGCACCTGTTGTCTTCCTTTCCTCCTCTATAAAATGAGTAGAAGAACAGAAGCTACCCCATAAGACTGTGAAGATTAATATAAAGTACCCTAAATCTAAATCAAGGCAATCACTCAAATGCCAGTGATTATCATGATAACTATTCTATCTTATCAGGAAATGGTTTTCCAGTATGGTAGGTAGTCTATTCAAAACTCTGGGTTTATTGACCCCAAGCCCTAATTAGCTTTCTATTTGAATTTGATTCTACAATAATCTATATTTCTTTAGATTCAGTATTTTGGTTGTTGAATATATGCCAGTATATCATATGTCCTCTGTTCACAGAAACTTGGAATCTTTATTAAACCAGTGAGAACCAACTTTAAAGGCTCTATTCTAAGGTTCTTAACAATTTTCACTTTCAGAGAGTTATGCACTATTGCTCAAACCCTAAGTTGAGGAGTCTGTCTTTACACCTTCTTTTTCTTTCTTCTTTATATTTCTGCTTCACTGGCAAAATCTTTATATTTAGTCCCCTAACAAAAGCTCATGAGTACATATCTCTTGTACATAGTGTTCTGAATTTATCTCTTTCTATGCATTATCATTGATAAGTCTTATGGAATTTAAACTAGAATAAGATTTATATGCATCCTTTTACCCACTTTGATTGAAAAGAGAAAATCTAAAACAGAAATCCTGCACTGAGAGAAGATGTGACATTTATACAGAGATGGTGCTCATGAGTGACTTTAATTTGAGCTGATAAGAAACTGAAACTAAGTAGAAACTTTGACTATCTAATTAATCAAACAAAAGCTGAGTCCTGATAAATCTAAATTTAGCTCTGCTTTTTTCCTCTGTCCCAAGTGGTAGACATCCTCTTTTGAGATTTCCCTTCATCTCCTATACTACTTTAACTGTCAAATTCTTTTCATGGTACTGAGCATACTTGTCAGCACTTGTATGGAAACCTTTGATCTTCTTTTAAAAACTGAGTGGAATCTTGAAATTTTGAAAGGGTGTTGATTAGTAGAAGAGTATGCTTATTTTGTGTTTATGTTGCAAATGGCATCATTGATATACTTTTCTTCCACCTTTTCCCTCAAATTTACATATTGTCATTTCCAATTTTTTGTGACTTAGGAGAAAGAAGTCTTACCTTTGCTTCTTCCAGCATCCATTAGTTTTAGAATAAAGAAGTGATTATGATATTTCTGATTCAAAACCATGATGGTTTATTTCTCCCCAAAAACCCTAGCCCACATCCCCACCATTATCCATCTGGATTACATCATTGCTAGCTAAATAGTGTTTCTTTCTCATTCTAGATCTACCATTACCCAATTTTCACCCACTTTGATATAAAAATATCCAAGTGATATTTTAAAAAATTACATAATGCCAACTCTGACTTAAACTCTTCAAAGTTTTTCCATTAATTCTAGTTGGTTTTGGGCCTACCTGTCCCTCAGTCGCTAGACTACAGCCACACAAGCTTTTTATTTATTGAGGCTATGTCAAGCTCGTTTATGACTTAGACAATTGAACCCAAGTTCATTTTATATCTACCTTCTCACTATTCACGTCTTATCTCCTATGTCACCTCTTCAGAGAAGCCTTCGTGGTCTTCTCGCCAGAATATGTCCTCCCCAGTATTCATTGCTATCATCTCATTTTATTTTGTTTCTAGCATTTCATTTAACATCAATCTGAAATTAACTAGTCTATTTATGTGTTTTGATGGTACATTCCTAATAAGATTATAAACTTTCAAAGACAGTGATCATATTTGTTTTTACTCTATCCTAAGTGCTTGGAATTGTCTCAGGAATATAGTAGTTATACCATAAATATCTGTTGAATGAGTAATGAATTACCTAGGTATGTTTCTTAATGATATTCCTGTTATAAACACATGCTTGCCACTTGATCAGAGAGTTTGACCTTAATTATAGGTCCATCTGAATAGATCAAAACAAATGGTGCCTGTTTTGCTGAGGAACTCATATTTTTAAGAAACAGTTTGAATAAATTTTAAGCTCAGGCTGTCACAGTGTTGTAGGCTGTATTTAGCAGCATTATTTCTTGGACATCATGGGAAATGCAGCAATGATGCCAGAGCTCAGTAGGGATGCCATGGAGAGAAACTCACATATCTGTAGGTGTCTGGAAAATAGGGAAGAATCCTTTCATCCTTACATTAGTCATATCAAAAATTGTCCTTAATCACTCTTCAGCACAATCTACCCTACAGGGTCTGGACCCTTCCAGACAAGCAGAACAAAGGTAGTGACAGATTCTGTCTAGTGTCTCTCTTCCTAGTGTAGCTGAGATTTAATTTCAATAAAGCAGATTACTTCTAGGGAGGGTGAACTGAGCTATCAATTCATGGTAAGGAAAAGAGGAGGTTAAATGCAGGGCTGTCAATCTGAGCAATGCCCTTGCAAGACAGATGATACCATCTTCCTTTTTCAATAGCCTTCCTGGCATCTAATTTGCATGAGTTGTGAGATAACACTCAGCTCTGTCTCATTTGCAAATCTGGAAACATAAGGGAGAGACACTGAGGCCTCCAACTGTAAATCCAGGAAATGTAACAAGGTTAACTCTTCTCATTTAGAGACAGAATGACGGCTGGTCACCTCCTGGATGAAAAAGAAGGACCTATGAAATTATAAGTCTATCTACTTGAGTAGATACTGTTATAGCCTCTGGAGAAAAAGGCATCATAAAGAATCTTATCTGTCCCCAAGTTGAGGCTGTCTGTAGAATGCCATCCCTTAATGAAAGAATAAAATTATCAGGGAAAAGGACAATCAACAGGGCTGACAGCCATGGCTTTGTGTTATTTTTGGAATAGTTACCAAAAGTTTTAAATTTTAAAACTGCATTTCTTGTTTCTCTTTTTGTCTGTTAGATCTCCGGCATTTCTTGCCTCAAGTTATGAGGAATGATGAAGAAAGTCAAGAAAAAACCAATTTATTTTCCAAAAGTACACTAGAATGGGGAGAATCCAAGATGAGTCAGGTCGCAAGAGTGGATAGGGATTCAACAGGTTAGTAGTGCAAAATGGGCTTAGGTATTACACATCCTAGAAGAATCACAAGTGGAGAATATCTACCCCTTGTGCTAATTTGGGTTGCAGAGGGCAATAGAAACCAACTGATGAGTCTAGAGTCTCCCTTTTTTTTCCCCAAAACTGAATCACAGAGCGGTGGAAGGATCCAAGACAAGAAATGGAACGAGTTTGGTCAGTGAGGTTCTTACAGAGGTCACAGTTTCTCTCCCCTGTCCTGTCACTCGAGCCACTGTGTGATGCCTTGGGTCTGTGAGCACAGGATAATTGAGGCTCAGTCTAAATGATTTCCTGCAACTCTGTATGGAATGGGGTCAGCCAAAGCGTTCCCTTGCACATAAAAAATTATATTGAAGTCACTGTGGGAGAATGAAATCTTAGGAAAGTTGTTAGAGATTCAGTGCCACCCACTGGACTGATGATCAGAGACCAGAAGTGGGGAGCCACCCTTAGGGACACAGACTCAAGCAGAGGAGACTGGCACCTCATTGTGTTCCTTCTGGCTCCACCTTGGCAGTGCCACTCTGGTTAGAGCTTACCATTGCTGGAAGGCTCTATCTGGGGCTGGGACCTGCTCTGTTTCTGTGTCAGTCAGGCAGTGGTGCTGGGAAATTAATATCACCCCAGCCCCCAAAGGAACTTCTCAATCAGCAGATTAAAGGAAGTTGGTATACAAAGCCCCACACACTCTTGTGCTCAGGTAGAATTTCTCAAAGGCCTGTTCTATATGAATTCTCAGGGTTCCCCAACTGGAAAAAGCTAGGTACTCATAGTGCCTGCCTTGTCTACCCTTCTGTCTCACCTCTCACTCCCTAAAATTTATGTGCACTGGAATCTTTATCTCCAGACCCGTTCCTATGGAAGTCCAAAAGAGATAATTAGGTCTAAAACGTGTATGTGCCCTCAACCCAACCAGGTCCTTACACACTATAAATCAATTAACAAAGAAGGAACTCTACAATAACTGAGGTTACATTTCATCACCTCGATGAATGATTACTGAAAATAGAATTTTAATTCAGGTATAGAAAAACAAAGGGTGTTATATAGGTGCAAACATGAGTTCTGGTCAGAGATTCTTCTATACCCATCTATGAACTCATTGGTTTGCCAAATTTATCTGCTTATTCTGAAAGGGAGACTGCCACTTCAGCTTCTGCTTTATTTCTTGTTTGTTTCCCTTCATTTCCCAGAGTACATCTACCAAAACACTTCTAAAGACCCAAGCTATCCAAAGATCCTGAAAATCTTATAGAACCAATTCTGAAATAAGCAAGAAGTTCAGTCATATCTGCACTTGAAACGCTATTTTATTATTGCATTTATTTTAACTAAGCTGTGGACTAAAACCTAGCAATTAGGTTTGGGATTGACCTTTGTTGATCTTGTCATTCACTCTTGGATTCTACAGTTTGACATGATTCTTACTATGTGTGAATTAATTTTCTAACTTTTTAAGAAGTTTCATCTCTTTTCCTCAGATAACATTTATTTTAGTCTCTGCACTTAGTGGAAATAAATACCCACAACTTTAGCTGCATATAAGGAGACAGACTATTTTAAGGAAAAAATTAGCTTCCCTAAGCATTCATTTCTAAAGAGAATGTTCTGAATAAGATGGAAAGGAAAAGATGAAGCACACCTTGCAGATCTGGGATTTAAAAAACACCGTAGGGCCCTCCCTGGGGGTGCAGTGAGTTAAAGCACAGCACTAAGAAGCTAAAGCCACTTCAGCATGAGTACGGTCCCCCCACTCAAGCGACCCACATGCAATGCAGACCTCTCCTGACCCACCCGCTGCTCTCCTCAGCAGTGTACTTTGTTGATCTGCTTGTCCTACTCCCCACTCTGGTGAATCCTCTCACCACTCCTGCACCTTTGGCCTGCACCCCAGTTCTGTATGCATAAATAAATAAATCTTAAAAATAAAACAAACAAACAAACAAAAAAAAACACTGTAGACAACTCAACAACAAAACCCCAAAGGGCTTAACTAAAGACATGGGCAAATATCTTGAATAGATTTTTTTTTTTTAAAGATTTATTTTATTTGTACATACAGACAGAAATGGGGTACAGGCCAGAGGCTCAGGGGCGGTGAGAGGCTTCACCAGAGACAGAGTGGGGAGCAGAACAGGCAGATCGACAAAGTACACTGCTGAGGGGAGCAGCGGGCGGGTCAGGAGAGGTCTGCCGCGCCATGTGGTCACCTCTGGGGCAGGCGGGAATCGAACTCATGCGGAAGTGGCTTAAGCTTCTCAGTGCTGTGCTTTAACCGGCTGCACCACCAGGGAGGGCCTTGAATAGATTTTTAAAGAAGATATACAAGTGGTCAATAAGCACATGAAAAGAAGCTCAGTGTTACTAATTGTAAGGCAAATGAAACCTGAACTAGGAATACAATGAGATACTACCTCATACCCTGTACGATATTTGCTATCAAAACCAAAAAAAAAAGACAAAATATAAAATAACAACTGTTGGCAAGAATGGGGAGAAGTTAGGACTCTTGTGCATTAATTTTGGGTATACAGAACAGTTAAGCCACTGTGGAAAACTGGGTGATTGGTTTCAAAAATAATTAAAAAATTTAGAGTTACCATATATTCCAGCAACTCTATTGACAGGCATTACCTTGATGGGATCGATAGCAGAATGTTGAAGAGTTGTCCACCTATCACCCTAGTAGCACAATATCAAAAAGGTGGTTGTAACTGAACTGTCCATTGATGGATGAATGGACAAACAGAATGTGGTCTATACATACAATGAATATAATTTGGTCTTAATAAACATGCTACAATATGAATGAATTTTGAGGAAATTATGTTAAGTGAAGTGAACCCATCAAAAAAGACATACTATATGCTCCTACTTATATGAAGAATTTAGACTAGCCAAATTTACAGACAGAAAGTACAATGCTGTTTGCCATGGGTTGGTGTTGGGGGGAAGGTGGAGTTATTATTTATGAGTACAAAATTTTAGCTTTGCAAGAAGAGAGTGCTAGAGATAAGTGATGATGACGCTTGCTCAGCAATGTGAATGCATTACTGAACTGTCTACTTAAAAATAGGTAAGATGGTAAACTTTTTGTTATGTCTTTTAACACAGTTAAAAAAAAACATTTTTGCATTCCTACCAGCAGTGCAGGAGAGTTCTTTTTTCTCCACATCCTCACCAACATTGGTTGTTGCTGGTTGTTTTAATATGTGACATTCTCACTGGTATGAGACGGTGTCTCATTGTGGTTTCAATTTGCATTTTCCTTATTACAAGTGATGTAGAACATTTTCTCATATGCTTGCTTGCCATCTGCATTTCTTCTTTGGAGAAGTGTCTTTTTAGCTATTCTGCCCTTTTTGCTCACTTTATTTTTGTTGAGTTTCATCAACTCTTTGTATATCTTTCTGATTAGTCCTTAGTTGTTGGTATTTTGTGCAAATTTTTTTTCCTTCGCTATCTTTGCTTTGGGTAATGTATCTTTAAAGATGTTACTGAGGTGTATGTCATGTAGTGTTTCACCAACATTTATTTTCTTCTAGATATTTATGGTTTTGGGTCTTATATCTAGTTCTTTAATCAATTTCAAGTTGGTTTTAGTGCATGGTACAAGATAGTAATAGAGCTTCATTTTTTCTTTTGCACATAGCAGCCCAATTCTCACAGCACCATTTGTTGAACAAACTTTCTTTGTTCCATTGTACATTCTTTCCTCCTTTGTCAAAGACACCTGTACCCCATGTTTATTACTGCTCTATTTACAATATGGAGCCAACCCAAATGCCCCAAAATAAATGACTGGCTTAAGAAGATGTGGTACATATACACGATGAAATATTACTTAGCGATCAAAAAAGATAAACTCATGTCTTTTGTTATAAACTCCATGGAGCTGGAAGGGATCATGCTTAGTGAAATAAGCCAGAAAGAAAAATAAAATACTGGATGGCTTCACTCATAGCAGGAGTATAACAGATCAGGGAAAAACAAAACAATTGTAATAAAGTAAAAATGAAAAACAATGAACAACTATAAACCAGAGACATTTTACAGGGGTAAAGAAGGGAAGAGGATCAAACGTAGGGCAGGAGGAATGCACAGGACTATGGAGATGGCACATGGGTAAATTGGTGGAGGGAAGTCCACAGGGATTACAGCCAAGATGAAAAGAATGCACAAAATGAAGAATGATGCTAAAAAATATATCAAGTAAGGAGGAGGCCACAGAAATTTTCAGCCTTTTCAGTTCTGCTTGTTGTACAATTGAAAAAAAAAAAAGATATTTTAGACCTGAAATTCAAATCAAGATAAAAGGTGAAGATTCTTATAAAGGGTTCTGTGAATGATGTATTTCACAGGGACTAGTAAAAACTGATTATATATGATAACAAAATTCTGAAATCTCAGAAACTTATTGTGAGAAAATATTTACTGAATAATTTATCAGTTAATTAATTTACCAATCAATCATAAATTGACAATCAATGCAAAGTGATTTCCAATTGCCAGTTGGTGACTGAATTAACTTACCATTAAAGCTCCAACTGATTATATTAATTACTGAATTAACTTACCATTAAAGCTCCAACTGATTATATTAATTAATTACTTTGTCAAATGTGCTTTATGATTACTGTGGATATATAGAAGAACTCTACTCCACATAGTCACTTAAGGATCCAGGCTGATGATAGCTGCACCATGTTATATTGTTTTCTCATGACTTTTAGGGTTGGGAAGCAAAAGAAGAGAATACAAGAAGATAATAGAGAATGCTTTTAAGTGTCATGCTTAGAGTGACATGTTTGTTCCATCTAAATTTTATTGGCAGAATCCACAGATACGGTACCAACTTAACTGCAGGTTGGGCATGAAATTTACTTTTCCTGGCTGTCCAGGAAGAGGTAAATGAAATGAAAGTTGATAAATGCATGGCATTGTTTTTACCACAGGAAATAGTGGTAACTAGTAGAAGAATTTAACTATGGTATGTACATGCTAAAAGCCAAATCAAGACTGAAGTCATAATTATCACTCTGCTTTCAGCAATCTGGTGTTTAAGATCAAAATCTGTATCTATGCCAGTATCTATCTATATCTACCTATACTTCCTCTTTCCAAAAATGACTTGAGAGGACTTCCAATAAGAGTAGAAAAATAAAAAATAATGATGAAGAAATTGTAAAATTATTCTTTTTTAATTTCTTGGATATCATTGTGGAAAATCCCAATGATATCATTTTCTAATATAGCAGGCTGGTACTGGAGGGCCTAATATTTTTCTTGCACTGATTTTGCTTTTATGATATTTTATATAGTAGCCTTATACCATTTATTACATAGTTTTATCAATAGCAATTTTGCAAGAGTTGACCACTGTTTGGTTCTCTCAATAAGAAGATATGTTAAATTAGTCTGTATGGGCATTTTTGCAGGGAACTAATATAATAATCCTTTCTATAATTCTTCTGGCTATTTAATTCAGGAATAGAGTGATAAGACTGAGGGAAATGAGTATTTACCAAGTCCCTTAGCTTATTCCTCTAGAATATCAGTTGTCTCAGTGAGAATTTGGACATTGCATCGATAGAATATGCTATGCAGTAGAGATCATTGTCTCCTTTCTTATGTACAAATAGTCTGTGTTATTGATTGAAGAAAATCCATATACTTTTGGTAGAGATGTAAGGAGAAGAGCTGACATTTAGTAGGATAATTAAGGGACATGCTTTTTTAAGAAAAAGCTTTTTTGCATCTGACTTTCAACTATCTCCAATAGATACTGTCTTGTGTACATTTTGCCTTTTTTTCCTTTTCTTTTTATACTGCTTTAGATAGGTAATTAGTTTAATTTGGAACTCTCTAGCATTCAATCTTTGCTGATCTGATGGGTCATCGCTACCTTTAAAAGAGGGTGTTTGAACAAAGTTCAAGAAAGTCAGATTCTTATTTTTAAAAAGTTTTCCATTCTTTCCTTTTAAAAATTTATTTATTTATGCACACAGAACTGGGGTGTAGGCCAGAGGTGCAGAGGTTGAGAGGCTTCACCAGAGACAGGCTAGAGAGCAGAACAGACAGATCTACTGAAACACACTGCTGAGAGGAGCAACCACAGAGACAGGAGAGGTGTGCTGTGGCATGTGGGTCAGCTCCCTGGCTGGGGATTGAACTCATATGCTGCTCTGGCTGGTGAGAGCTTGATAGCACTGAAACTTAACACGCACTCAACCAGGGAGGCTCCTCAAAGAAAGTCTTTCATTCTTACTATCATTCTCCATAGATAATCTGAGGGTCTATACCTTCAGTGGTGGACATATAAGCTACCAAATATTAACCAAGACAACGAAGAGACAGTTATTCTTACAAAAAACATGTTTTATTCGACTTGATACAATCACCAAGAACATAAAATTGAATCATTAATTAGGGTAAATTATTTGGAAAGGACTTGACAATACTTTCTTTCATAAACTCTTCAAAATGTGATTAACCAGATATTGGGTGGAATTAATATATCCCAACTAGACAGACGTTAGGATAGAATTAAGTTAGCTAGAATTCTGCACTATATGAAGCTGTCAATAGGTTATATAGTTATATCACTCAGAATTTAAAATATTTGCCACTATATTGATTTAGAAAATCACAAGGAACTCTGCTTTTGTGTCTCCACGTAGATTATGCAGCATCTGCTATTTTGATAATGACAGCCAGATCCCTGCATTTTGCAACAACAATTAAAAAAAAAAAAACAAACCCAAAAACATTCTAAGGCAAAAAATTAGGAGTAAGTGGAATTACATTCTAACCACTTTTTTTCTCTCTCCCTACCCCTTCCTTGTGGTTAACTCGTTACCTGGCTCCTTCTGTATTCCTGGGAACTTGGAAAATTGATTTGTTACATCCTAATAAAATTCTCTGTGTTCCTCTGCGATTGACAGTCGCGTCAGAAAAAAATCTGATTGCTGAGAAAACACCCTGCTGGGAAAAATCAAACACCTGACTCTTGTCGCCCAGTCTGCCTGGCACCTCCTTTGACCTAGAACTGTAAAGCCCTGCACTTCCCTCATTTTCCTTCTCCCCTTATATAACCCGAGCACGCCTGCCCTTCGGTAGCCAGACATTTTTTTCCCCTGCGGCTTCTCGGTGGTGGTGGTCAGTGTGGTGGGACTGGCGAAGATGCGTCTCCAGCGGTTGCTGTTCTTGGACTCCTGAGTGGAAGCCTGGAGCGCCCTCCGCCAGCTCTGGGTCAACCAGAGCGCCCCCTCGTGGTAACCTGAAACATCGTTCACTTACCTGGCGCACCCAGCCCGCTGGGCCAGGCCCTGGGCGAGGCAACAAGGCGCAGCCAACCTCTGCCCCGGGGGGATATTCCCACAGGCCCCACAGGCTGCCGAATTAGACGCCAGCCCCTCAGGCCAGCGCTTTGAGATAAGCCTCTTCCGCACAGAGCCTGGGGACTTCTCAACGGCCCTGGAGCAGGTGAGTTGGGACACACCAGCCCTTTTCTCCATTCCTTACCGCCTTGCGGGTCTCCTGGCTGTGAGGCTGTCTGCTTTCAAAGCCCCACCTTTTAGGGCCTCGTCTCGCCGATGCGGGGCTAAAAAGCTGGGGTGCCCCATGGAAGGTTCCTAACTTTTGCTCCTCAATCGAGGGGAAGCCCGGGGTTTTGAGTTTGCTCCTGACAGTCGCCCTGACGGCGAGGTCGGGCTGCGGTGAGACTGGGTTTCAGCTTCTCCTGTCTGCTTGGATGTAGGTTTTCTCTCATTTTTCTGGTGTGAGAGTTGCGCAGCTTATTTTGGTATGTTTGCTTTTTTTTTTTTTTTTAAAGATACATGTGTACCATATGTAGTTGTAAACTTCACGTGGCCACGTGAGGTGAATTCATTAACACAGTCCCCAAAAGTTCATAGATACGCTGCTGAATTATTTGTAAAAGGATCGATAATTCTTTATCTTATCCATATGCACGGCGTGGGGATCCAGCTACCTTGGTGGTTAACCAGAATGTCCCTCTTAGTTAAAATTAGTTCAGGGCTAGATAAAAATGTGCACTCTGCGGGACAGGAGTTGATCTCACACATACATTTCGCTTCTTAATGCTGATTTGTGTCGTTAATAATTTCTCTATATAACCTCCTCCTGGAGTGCCACTACTTGTCAATAGTGTTACCTAGGATGGAAAGATAGAAGTGAAAGGTAGAACCTTAGGTAATCAGAATTCCTCAGGAGAAACAAACCCTTAGAGCTGGATTGGCCAGATAGTCCTTGGTTCTGAGAATGCTTCTGCTTCTTCTTGGCTTTTCCTGGCCCTCCTTACTCATACTTCGGGTGGACTTGTAGCTGTCCTGTATTATTTTCTCCTCTACAATGGATTCCCATGGAAACCCTGGAGTTGTGGGATGCAAATGAAGCTGTTTGTTCTCAACCTCTCAGAGGTAACCTGTACAGCAAAGCCCAGCTGATTTATTATTTCAATATCCTAGTCTTAGTGCTATCTTCTGTCATTGCCAAGATCTAGTGTCAATTCTGAGACCTTGGTGGGCAATAAACACCTGAAATGGTGGGAGAGAAAATCAACACACTTCCCTTCTGGGGATAATTTAGGGTAGGCTTTGCTTATGGACTCACAGAAGGATAGCTACAAAAAGTTGGTGAGTGAATTTAGCACTTGGCAAAGGCAAAGACTTGAGAATCCTGGTTGAGGAGGCCGTGAGGCATGTTCATTGGGTCTGTTGATGAGTCAAGCTTTTGACTTGCCATATGCTGCAGCTTAGCTGCAAGGCCTGTGGGAGCAGAGCTAGGCTGTCTCAGAAAACACCACAAGTCTGCAGAGGGAGAGGAGAGATGTCTGAGATAGTCATACCCCCAGCAGCCAGCAATACCACAGGGCAGCTGAAGACTGACAGCTCAGTCTCTGGAAACGCATACCAGAGAGAAGGGAGAGAGTAATCAGAACCACCAGTAAGAACATATTTTCAGAGGGGAGAGAGAAGGCATATGATGAGGTGGGTAGAAAGTACGTAAGATTATAATGAATGTGTATGTCATAATAAAAGAGGAGTTTGAAATTAATTCTCTGGATGTGTTTTAAAAGGAGAAGCAGACTAGTTCAATTTGTAGTACATTTGACACTAACCCTGAGAAGCCTGGCCACTTCTCTTAGGGGCTGGTAGATTTTGGGGAATGTAAATTTACCTCAGGCATGTCTGTGAGGTCACAGGCACTGGTGATCCTACAAGGCTATTAGGATATTAAAAAAAAAAAAAATTACAGATATACAGGAAATTGTAAAAATAATAGAGAGAGGATCCAGGTGCCCCTCACTCAGTTTCCCACAAAAGAAATACTCACAAAAGATACAGTTCAGTGCTGAAATCAGGAAGTTGGCACTGGTGCAAACCACAGAGCTTCTTCATTGTTGACCAGATCACATGCAGTGGGTTGTGTATATGTGATTCTATGCAATTTTATCACTACTCATTGATTCTGATACCAGCACTACAAACAAATATAAAACTGCTCTATTGTCTCCAAAATTCCTCATTTACTCCTTTCGGGTCAGCTCCATTGCTACGCCACCTGCCCCAGCACTCCCCATCTCCTCTGACACCCATTTCTAACCTTTGGAAAATACTAATTTTTCCATTTCCATTTTGTCATTTTGGGCATGTTGTATAATTAGGGACTTTGAAATAGAGGCCAAAGAAAAGAAAATGGTGCTAAAGAATTTTGCATTAGATTTCTAGGGATAATTATTGCTTATGACAAGTCCGAAGTCCACAGAATTGAGTGACTTTCTCAGACACATTAGTCATAGTTGGATATGCTGCTGTCTTTTTTCCCTCATGTAATCTGCAGTTTCTCTTGTGCTCTCTCAAATTGCAAGTTGAGAACCTAGTAACATACTTCTTTTTTCTATATAGTATTTTGGGAGTCATGAAAACAGATAACCAGCATACGGCTTCAAGCTCATCGAGTCTCAGATTTTTACCCCCTGAGACTTGGGATCTTTTTGCATCTCTACTCACAGAGTTACTAGCAGGATTGAATGAGATTATATATTTTTTTAAACACAATATTTAAATTGTCAGGGATTATTGAAAGGAAGGGAGGACTTTTTATACTGACATGCCCTGATGAAGGGATATGAGAATTACTTTTCTATTCCAAAGCCACCGATTTAAAAAATGAGAGGCAATTTAGTGTAAGAAAGTACAGGGTAACCACAGAGCTATTAAAAACTGTGTAACCACAGAGCTATTAAAAGCTGTGTCACTGCAGATTTACCTAACCTTTTTCAGACTTGGCTTTATTTTTAATCTAAAAAAATGTATTTAATAACTATTTTGAAGAATTGTGAGGTGAAAGCACATAGTATGATTATAAAGAGACTTTAGTTCATAGTAAATGTTTAACAGTGGTCATTAGAATATTTTTGCAATACAGGAATATATCTTAGAGCTTATCAAACGATCCACTTTTTAAAATGTTAAGGTTCAGAGCCCTCCTTGATGGTGCAATGGGTTAAAGCACAGCCGTATGAAGTTACCACAGCCACTGTGGTAACTTCCCAGCCAGGGAGCTGATCCACATGATGTGGCAGACCTCTCCTGACCCACCTGCAGCTCCCCTCAGCAGTGTATTTCAGGCCATCTGCCTGTTCTGCTCCAATTCTGACTCTAGTGAATCCTTTCACCCCCCTCACCTCTGGCCTGTACCCCAGTTCTGTATGCACAAATAAATAAGTCTTTAAAAAACAAGATTCAACAGAGCCTTAGAAGTCATTGGTGTAATTTGGCAGTGGTCCTAACAGGCACTGCTCCTACAGACTCCCTGAGAGCTTCAAGCCTCTGTTCCTATAGAGCATCCTGTGATACTTTTTGGTAACTCCAGTTGGCAGGTGTCTGTGGTGAGCATAGATGAACAGTGTTTGTTTTTCTGGCCCTGGAGGTCAAAACTTTGGGGGGGTAAAACTGCTTAAGATAATCACAAATGATAGGAACCAGAAAAATGTACCAAACCATCATTCTGAAGAGTTCTGGGTTGTGGAAACCCTAGAAGTCAGTAGTTCCAAAGGGCAGAAATTGTGCTAAAAATAGGAGACAAACAAAGGATCAAAAGCTGAGGAAAAATGGAATGTAAGAGAAGCATAGCCAGAAATGAAGCAGAAGGGGTTTCTTGAGGATTGTCTTTTAAGTACCTTCAGTTTATCTTCACAACAGTGAGGAGTGGCATATGGCTAGGACTGGCATAACGAACAGGGGTGGAAGTAAATCACTGATTACTTTCCGCCCTGGTATTTCTTTGCACATCTGGAAAGAACAGGCTGACTCTACTACTTCTTGTACATGGGGTAATGGGCTTCTGCAATAAATAAAACTGACTAGATCAGCTTTCCACATATGGATACTTATTTGAATGCTGTAACTCCCTTACTAAAAGCCCACAGGTTGTGGGAATCTGGGAGCCTGAGTAATGGGGGGTGGGGTCAGTCTCCAGATCTTGGAGTTAAAGAAGATGCTGACATCTCAGCAGCAAAGAGAAACACGGGAAGTGGCTTCCCCACATTAATTTTCTGGGTTTTAAGCTTTTATAAGCTAAATCTTACATTGTATATAATAATAACTAAGTGGCTGTGATAGCAAATTTACATCTCACTGGTCATTAGGTCATTAGTATCATGTGGGTTGGCACATGCAGACCTCATGTGATTCTCTGAAGGAATGCACGAGGAACCTGATTAATCTTGTTCACCTGAGAAAGACATTAGAATCCGCCTCTGAAATGCTTCCAGGATTTGCAGTATGTTGAGTTAAACGTTAATCATCCTTCTCAGCTAATGAATTGTTCCTTCTGAAAGTTTTGTGTGGAAGTACCATCTAGTAAGTAGTTTCAGAAAAGAGCAGCTATCACATTATTAGGAACAATATATATCTATAGAACGAAAAAACTAGTAAGATTTCTCATTAACCCAAATACTTCATAGGACTTATTACATGTCTACCTTGTGCTTAGGTGTTTTTCTAGATTGAAGAACCACAAATATCTTCTGTAAAGGGTCAAATAGCAAATATTTTAGACTTGTGTTTTATTTGGGTTCTGTTGCAATTATTCCTTATCGCACAAGAAGAATAGACAGACAATATGTGAACACATGTGAGTGGCTGGTTGGATTTGATTTAAGGTGGTAGTTTGTCAATCCCTGTTCAAGGTACTGGGGTACTAAAAGGTTCTTATTCGGAAATTGGTTTGGGCAGTGGGGTAGGGCTAGGGGAGCAGACACCTCCAAAAAAAAAAATCCTTAAGCAAGAAAAATATGCATTACAAATACCCTTCAGAGAACTTATACAGGTGCCATAATGGATGGCAGCTTTAGTGTGGCTGGGGAGTTGACACCCTGAGGAAGTGACACTTTGGTTGAGTCTCAAGGATAAGCAAGATCCAGCTTGGCTGATTTGGGGGAAGAACATTCTGGAACAAAGAAACTGCTTTGTAAGGATTTACTAAGTTGAGAAGAGGGTCAGTGGGTACATAGTGGGGAGAGAGAGAGAATTAACTCCAAAGAAAATACATCACAATGGTTTTTAGCGTGGATTTTTTTTTTTTTAAATAGTGAAAAATCAGAACCTTGTCAGTTCTGTCATGGGAAAGAATTTTATTTACTCAGTAACAGAACTGATACCTAGGAGACCATCTGTACATGTTTGTTGAAAGAATCCAAATTTTTGGCAAAAGTTAAGTGACTAATTTGATTATATCAGTTTTATGAATTCTTCCCAGGCCATTAAAACTATAATGTGTATTTAGAGTGTTTTCAGCATCTATAACAGACTTTATGACTAACAATGGCTCCTGGAAACTTGAAATGATTTTTCTCATATTGCAAAAAGTTTTTCATGAGTTGTTGCCGTGACTTGGTGACCTCATAACTGATGTCTCTGAAATCATTTGTGTTTCTCTCACATACACAAAATAAGTTCCAAAGCTCTAAATACCACATCTGGCTGTAAGGCAAGACTAAGAAGGTCAGGGTAAAGCCACTGCTTTTGTCAAAAACCATTGTCTTCTCAGAAGCACCTCTGCCTCTCTCACTGTCAGAATTTATCATATGATTCCATTTCCTGCTGCACGGAATGCTGGGTAAAAAGGAAAGATATTTATTATGAGTGGTTTAAACCAATTATGATTTATCACTATTCTGGCATATGCATTGATAACTTCAAATAAAATTAAATTCTTTTAATGAAATGAAGGGGGCATGGAAATCAGGTAGGCCACGTTGAATATTGTCTGTCATTGTGGAAATGCTAATTTTAGAGGAAATGAGACTGGTAGCTGCCTGAAGAATTGTGTGCACACAATTCTATATTAATGTAAATTACCAAAGTTTGAACATTGCTTATTAATGCACATTACCTAATTCCCCACAACAACTCTGCGAGGTAGATAATATTTTCTTCCCTTTTATAAATGAGCAAACAGATTTGGAGAGAAGGTAATTTGGCAAAGGCCACACAGCTAATAAATAGCCCATCAAGGATTTAAATTAGGTTCTCCAATTCCAAACCTGTGTTATTTATATAAAAGATTTGTGTTCAGAATGACTGTAACTGAAACTATGAAAAAAGATTCACGGGACCATTAATAATAAGAAATGAAAGCAGCTCATGTTTAAGTGTTGGGTTATAAGTGGAAAAGTATGTTATTTTTCTTTCAAAAATCTTGTGAAATTTTAATAGTCTTAGGACCTATGGAAACATTTGGGAGAGGGGCATCTAGAGAACGTGACTGCCTGTTGACCCCTGAGCTAGGCTCGGCAAGCAGAGGCTCCTCATACCTCACTCCCTTTCTCTGTTCTTAGGGTGTAACTTCCTCGCATGGTTCCCACAGGAGGGGCCTGGCCTGATTCTGTGATCCTTGTAGTTTCTTCCACGCCTCAGATTCCAGGATTCCACTTCGAGTTTCTCTCTGATTAAGTGTGTAGTGTGACAAGGGGATATTAAGTTTAACATAAAGTTGGCTTGCTGCGAAAGACTCGGGTAATTAAGAAATCTTCATTATCTTGGCAAGACCCTTTTAGCCGGCTATATTTTGCCTTAATTATGGTAATAATAACAAAGTCAATGAACTTACCACCTTTCCATTAAGTGCCTCCAAATGTTTTATTCAGAAACACAATGATCCTAAGAGAGTTATATGTAATGTACTCTCTGCATGATGAACCTTATCATTTGATTAAATCACATAATTTTTTGAGTTAAAGGTGAAAATTAGGTACAGAGACATTGACTGTTAATTCAATATATACCATTATGAAAGATGTTATAAAATATAGTTGTTAAGTTTCTCGTTATGATCTAGGTACTTGGCAGGTTTCCTATTAATTGTGTTTTGAGGTCAAGTGTTGATGGTTTATTTTTTACTTGGTTATATATTCAGGCATATGTAAAATTTTTCTTTAATTCCATGTAGTAAAATTCACTCTAGTGGTGTGCAGTTCTCTGCATTTTTTGCCAAATGTGTAGACTTGAGTACAGCACCACAGTCTTGATAACAGAACAGTTTCTTTATTTCAAAATACCTTGCACTTTGTAATCAGCTCTTCTATCTTCAGACTCTGGCAATTGTGAATCTGTTTTCTGTGTTACAATTTTGCCTGTTGAGGATATCATATAATAAAATCTTACAGGGTAGTCTTTTGAATCAGGCTTCTTTTTGCTTGCAAGATGTGTTTGACATCCCTCCACATTATGGTGTAAAATAAGAATTTGTTCTTATGTCTGAGTAGTGTCCGGTTATGTGAAATTGAAGGACTGCTCAGTTATTTCCAGTGCTTGGAAATTATTGATAAATTTGTTATGAGTATTTGTCTAACAGTTTTTATTTGAACTTAAGTTTTTATATTTCTTGGGTCAATACCAGGGATGATATTGCAGGGTATTATATGGATATATATATAAATATATATATAATTACAAGAAACTGCTAAACTATTATCCAAACGGGTTTCACCATTTTGTATTTCTACCAGTAATATATGAGAGTTCCAGTTGCTCCACTTAACTAGCAGGACTTTGTTAGTTCTTTGTCTTTTAGCCATTTTTATAAATGTTTAGTGGCATTTCATATTTTTAGTCATCTTTTTACATGCTCATTTGACATTTAAGTATCTTCTTTGATGAAAGATCTGTATGTCCACTTTTAAATTGTATTGTTTCCTTGATTTTTTTTTAGTTCTTTGTGAATTCTTTTTACGTATGCTTTATCAGATATGATTCACAGATTTTTTTTTTATTAATGTTTTGGGATGTATTCTCTTGATTGGTCAGAATCAGGAATAAGGAAGAATATAATTTCTTTCTTAAATCTTTTTGTAGAATTTGCCAATGAAACCAGCTGGGACTGGGTTTTTCAAACCAGAAGTTCCTTTTTTTTTCTAACCAGAAGTTTCTTTTTTTTTTTTTGAGGCCAGTCTAGTTGCTAATTTTATTTTATTATTATTTTATTTATTTATTTTTTAAAGATTTATTTATTTATTCACACAGAACTGGGGTACAGGCCAGAGATGCGGAGGATGAGAGGATTCACCAGAGACAGAGTGGGAAGCAGAATAGGCAGATGGATGAAGTACACTGCTGAGGGGAGCAGCGGATGGGTCAGGAGAGGTCTGCCTCGCCATGTGGTCTCCTCCGGGGCAGGCGGAAATTGAACTCATGCGGAAGTGGCTTAAGCTTCTTAGTGCTGTGCTTTAACCTGCTGCACCACCAGGGAGGGCCCTATTTTATTTTTTTGGGGGGGTGAGTATTGGTACTCATTAGTTAAATGAAAATTTTATAATGAATTTGGAACATTTCATGTATATAGTTGAACTTGTGAACTTAATTTTTAGTAGTATTTTAAATCTGTACTGCCTGTGATGATGTACTGTTTCTTTTTATTTTAAAGATTAATTTATTCATTTTTATGTAGAAGAACTGGGGAATAGGCAAGAGGTGGGGCACGGGGAGTGAGAGGATTCCCCAGAGACAAGAGTGGAAGCAGAACAGGTGGATCTCCTGAAACACACTGCTAAAGGAGCAGCAGGCAAGGCAGGAGAGGTCTGCTGTGCCATGTGGGTTAGCCCCCTGGCCAAGGATTGAACTCAGGTAATAGCAGTGAATAGCAGTGAAAGTGCGGAGACTTATCTGCTAAGCCAACAGGGAGGGCCCTGCTGTTCTGCTTTCATTCCTAATATTGGAATATTGTATCATTACTCTTTTTCCCCCCTTAATCAGTTTTTCCTGATAATAGACATTTTATTAATCCTTTCAAAGAACCATCTTTTAGTTTCACTGAGTGTTCTGTTTTCATTTGTGCTTTTTTTTTTAAAAGATTTATTTATGGCCCTCCCTGGTGGCGCAGGAAGCCACTTCCGCATGAGTTCGATTCCGGCCTGCCACCTGCCCCAGAGGTGACCACATGGTGTGTCAAACCTCTCCTGACCCGCCCACTGCTTCCCTCAGCAGTGTACTTCGTAGATCTGCCTGTTCTGCTCCCCACTCTGTCTCTGGTGAAGCCTCTCACCGCCCCTGAGCCTCTGGCCTGTACCCCAGTTCTGTATGCACAAATAAATAAATTAAAAAAAAAAAGATTTATTTATTTGTGCATACAGAACTGGGGTACAGGCCAGAGGCTCACCAGAGACAGAGTGGGGAACAGAACAGGCAGATCGACGAAGTACACTGCTGAGGGGAGCAGCGGGCGGGTCAGGAGAGGTCTGCCACACCATGTGGTCACCTCCGGGGCAGGCGGGAATCGAACTTATGCAGAAGCCGCTTTAGATTTTCAGTGCTGTGCTTTCACCCGCTGTGCCACCAGGGAGGGCCTATTTGTGCTTTTAAGAGGAGAGAGCGGGTCTATCATTTTATCCAGATACACATCTTTACTGTAGTTTTTGTTTTTTTTTTTTTTTTTATTCCTGAAGTTGCAGGTTTCCCTCTGGCATCATTTCCCTTCTCATGAACAAATTAGTGTATTTCTTTTAGAAAAGATTTGTGGGTGATAAAGTTTCCTTCATCTGAAAAGATTTTGCTTCCCTAGAATTACAGGTTGACTGTTCTTCCACATGTTTAAGATGTTCTGATGAGAAATCCATCTTATTTGGGTCACATTTCCTCTTTTATGTAAGA
The DNA here is from genome assembly GCF_000260355.1 of Condylura cristata. Taxonomy (NCBI): domain Eukaryota; kingdom Metazoa; phylum Chordata; class Mammalia; order Eulipotyphla; family Talpidae; genus Condylura; species Condylura cristata. The sequence continues at coordinate 10,603,526 of NW_004567118.1, read as the reverse complement.
TGTACATTTCTCTTGATTGCTTTCAGAATTTTTTTCTTAAAGGATGAGTTTTGGCTCCTTGAATAACTTGTAGTTCCATATAATTAGGGCAGTTCATGGTATAATGAGGCATGGTTTTAGGAGACAAACTTAGGCCTGTATATGCCCTGATAATTCTTTGGACCAAGTATCCTTTACCCTACTTTCCCTGGCCAGACAGATGAATTTTCTCTCAAAGGTTCAGGTGCCCAAACACATATCCCCTGAGGGCAGTGCAGCTTTGTGATTTGACTGGCCTTAAGACATGTCCCAGAGGGCAAGAATAAGAGTAGGAAAAACAAAACAAAGCAGAAATTTCCTTGCATACTAGCTGGATTGCAGAAGCCCCGTTGGTATTTTAACTAGAAAAAGAATGTGTCTTGCAGTGTTTTTGGTATTTGAACACCTTGTGCATTTTCATGCTGTACTACCCTGGCATCAAGGAGAAAAGGAGGGAAAACCAAGCAGGGAACTCAACACTATATTGATTGTTTTTTAAGTTTTCTGATATTATTTTTAAAAATCCTCAAGTGCTGGCTTTTTGTATCCTGTGCAGAAGTTTTATTTGTAAGCGGTGGGAGAGAGGCTTATTCCAGCAGGCACGCACTGCTACTTTTACGGTGATTTTAAAGGTGGAAAAATATATCATAAAACGTATCAGGTTGTTGATAGACTAAGGAAGCAGTAGCCATATATTTTTGAATCATTTATCAAGACACATGGACTGACACTTTAAAATATCTGTGAAGCAGAGTAAAACATTCTAAGAGTTAGTATAGACTGACCATTGTGTAGTGTAGCTGTTTTTTTTCCTTCCCCAAATGGCCATATTGAGAGACTGATGCACATTTGAAATAAATTATATCCTCTTAAAGTGTTTCCTAGTTTTATACAAATTATGTTTATTGGTAGTTTGGTGAAAATCTATAGTATTACCTGAAATGAGTTTTTGTGTGACGAGTTCGTAATGGTTATGGAACTATTGATATATTACTACTGCTCAACTCTGTTTTAATAATATATTTTTTGTTGCTAATATATTTTCATTGCATCTAAGTTTTCAAAATATTTGGTATATAGTTGTTCATAGTGCTCTCATAGCACTTAAAAACCTCTAATATAATTGTAGTTATGACTCCTTTTAAATCACATTTTAATTTGTTCTTTCTCTCTTACTCATTTCCTAGATTAATCTTCTAGAGAACTATCAAGTTTATCTCTGGAAATAAGAATTGAATTTGCCTTTGAAGATACTCCCTAGTGACTTTGTTTTATATTTCATTTATTTCCTGCTTTAAGTTGATGCCTTTTTAAAAATTTTAATATGCTTTGTTTATTAAATTTAGCTTTTTTCCTAATATAAATCTATTTTAAGCTAAAATTTACCTCTAAATACCACTTTAGTTATGCCCCATATGTTTTGACATTGGATATGTTCTTCTGAGTATTTTAACATTTTCATTATGCTTTCCTTTTTAACTTTTCATTTGGTTAAAATAGTCTATTTAAAATTTTCAAATGTAAGGGAATTCTTACGTTTCTTACTGTTGATTTCTAATTTAACTATGTGGTAGGGAAATATAATTGGAAAAGATGCCGGTGTTTTGAAATCCTTTGAGACTTCACTTAGGATTAGTGAGGATAAGTAAGGGACATTTGTAAATGTCCCTAATATGCATACATAGGTATACATAGGAATGTATACCTTTAACCTGACAGGTGCTGGTTTATATATGTCCATTCATCTGTCATGTTATGGTGCTCACACCTCTGGTATCTCTATTTTTATGTGCTTGTTGAAAAATCAGTGATATGGGATGTGTATTGAAATAATTTCACCATTATGGTGTTTTTTCTTTTTTTTTCTGTAATCTTAATGGTTTTGCTGATGTATTTTGAAGCATTTTTAGTAGGATCATACAGTTTTAGAACTGTCATATTTTAGGGGAGTTGACATCAATATTATTAGCAACTATTGATAAGTTTTACTCTCTGGGTTTATTTTGTTTGATTTCAGTACACTGGAGATTGGCAAAGCAACTTCAGTTCTTGTGTGGGCTCTTGTAGTCTCAGTAGTGGTAATGCAGGATGATCTTGCATTTCATGTCATTTTGCTATGGGAAAAACAGGCTGGAAGTGGATTTCTCCTGGTCGCTTTGCGTGCAGGGGAAACCACAGTGTCATCTCTTTCACTGAAATCCTGTTTCTCTAAGTATGTGACACTTATCAGTAGAAATGACATCTGAGCTGTCACAACGTACCGAAGTGTCCATGTGCTGTCTGCCTTGGACCGCTCCTGTGGGAGAGATGACCTTTCTTGAAATGTTTATTAGAAAGCTCAGAGAGTAAACTTGACTTCCCACCACAATTTATAGTTTGTTATTGTTGTTTTGTAAGTACATGACACGGTTTATCTTACACAGTGTTTTAGAAAATGTTCATAACTTTGAATGAAGGGATTAGAAAACACTGGTTAAGAAACCCCGTTGTGTGAACGCAAAGTTTGTGTGCCCTCATTTACATCCTGGCTTGGAATTGGTCTCTCACTGGACGATAAGAGAAAAAAAGCCTGCTCATGACCTTGTATTACAGACAAATTTATGAGTGAAAAATAAATAATGGCTGAAAATTGACAAGAATTACGAGGCATGAACTGAGCAGTATGTTCTGCAGCTTTGTTCTTGCTATCACTAGTAAATATGTACTACCCAACTGCTGTTCTTACTGAGGAAGCTGAATGATGAAGATAAAATGTCCTCTATTAGCATTCTGAGGAGTAGCAAAATGTTACTTTGTGAAGATTAGATGTTGGCAGTGATCAAAAAGGCAAATGCACTATTCACTTGCACAAAAGCTCCCCTGCTCCTAGTGTCAGAGGAGGAAGCTGGTGCTATTAGGCCTGAACAATCTGTAACTTTCTTTAGGCTGCGTTCCTAGTTCTGTCCTAGCAAATGTTACAGTCCAAGGAAAGCTGAACTATTTGTGGGATGGTCTGCTGTCACAACTCTTTTCCATAAAGCCACAGAGTTGAAATAGGATGCTGCAATCATAGAGGTAGACAGATTGATCAAGGAACAGTTTAGTTGACCCAGACCCTGACATCTGTAAAAACACAGTATAAATATGGTTAAATTCTTAACTTCACATCATATTCCTTTCCACCAAGGAAATTGTTAGATTTTAATATCATGAAATAAACAAACATAATAAGAAACTAGTAGAGATTCCTTCCCTTTTCTCTGGGCTGGAATAAAGTTTGTAGTAAAATGCAGGCAATATGGACTACTTAGATTATTACAGGACTCTGGAGTCAGTAACCTGTAATTTAATTTTAATTAGTAGCTTTACTGGCTTTTCCAAATAAGCCAAATTCACAATTCTGCCATCTTTAAAATAGGAGTAACATTTAAACTTATAGGGTTGTTTTGAGACTTCAGTGGGATAATACATGTGTAGTTCTCTGTCATGTAGTAATTGGTCAATGTGCAGGAACCAACATAGCAAAGGGTATAAGATTTTATGCTCTGTAGCTGGACTTTCTGGGTTCAAATTCCAGTTTTTTCAACCTTCCAGCTGTGTGACAATAGGTAAATTACATTTCCTTATTTCAAATAGCAGAGTAGTAGTACAAAAATTGCTACAATATGATAGGGCAACTGGAATAATAATGAAGCCTTCCTGCTTGTGGCCAGGATAAATTGTATTAGTAGGTAAAGCATTTAGTATAGCTGCCTCATAGCCACATCTCTTGTCACCTTTTACTACTGTAAATGTATACACTGGGACAAAGAAGGGAAAGGTACAGCTATAGAAAGCCTAAAAACTGAATATAAAAACTTAATAGGGAATATCAAACAAATATTTAAAAATATGTCTAATAACTTTCTGAATATCCAGTTTTTGGGGAATATGGGCAGTATAATTTCTAGTAGAAAGAAACCCTTTCTTTCTTTCTTTTGAAATCATCTTTATTTTACCTCTGTTTTCTAGGAATATTTTCATTGCATATAGAACTCCAAGTTGAAAATTTTATTTTTTTAGACCTTAAATATATCTTTCTGTTATTTGCTGACCTCCACAGATTCTGATACAAAGTTAACTGTCCTAACTCTGAAGAACATAGGTTTGATTATCATTGTATTTATCCCGATTTGTGATCGCTGGTAGTTTTGGATTTATGGGGTTCTGTTTTTGTTGAAATTTAGAATAAAGCTGACCAATCTTTTTTTTTTTTTGTCCTACCACACTCCCTCCCTTTCTTCCTAAGATTTTAATTACAAGAATATTGAAGTGTTTGATATTGTTTCAGATGTAACAGGCTTTTTTTTATTGGGGATTTTATTTTCAATATTTTTTCTGTCTCTGTTTTAGATTGGATGGTTTTCATCCACTTGTCTTTAAATTCACTGAGTTGTGTATATCTTACTCTTAACCATTGATTTTCATTATTACTTTGTGGCTCCAATGGTAAACAGTATCATATGTGACTTAGAGGTAAAGGTTCACACCCTTCTGGTGTATGTTGCCACTCCACACCCACCACCCAGGCACTGAAAGTCCTCCATTGCAGTCCATTGTGCTTCTCCATCCTTTGCGCTCCCCCTTTTCCCTGTGGTAGTGTTACAGGGCACCCCAATGTGAAACTGGGTTGCCTGTCTGTGGGTCCTCACCCTTGCGCTTAAGATTCAACTGCACTGCAGACATACATAACGAGGTCAATGATAGGTTTATTTACAAGGGGAAAAGAAAAGGAACAAGGTGGGTTTGGGAGAGATATACAAGTTAACTACCAGTTCTTTACATTCCTCAAATAAATGATACCAGGCAATATTTTTCTTTGTTCTGATTTACTTTGCTTAGCATAATCCCCATACAGTTCCATCTATGTTCTTACAAAAGACAAAATTTTAAATTTTTTTTTATAGCTAAGTAATATTTCATTGTGTTTATATATCACATATTCTGAAACATTCATCTGTGTTTTTCCATTTAGGTTATTTCCACAGCTTGATTATTGTAAATAGTGCTGTGATGAACATATTAGTACATACATCCTTTCAAGTGATCTTTTATTATAATCTATTTTAACGTTTTTAATCTTAGTTATTTTAAAATTTGTCTGAGAATAGTAACGTCTAGTTTATTTCCTGAATATGTTTCTGTTGAGTGATTTTTCTTTTGAACATTTGTTATATTTCCCCCTTGCCCTGCATCTCAGCCTCTCTCCACCTCCCCGCTCCCCCAAAATGTATTTTTTTCACTGAATAGTGGATATTTTTAGGGACACCTTAGTAGAGTCTGGTTTCTATATCTTTCATTGGAGAATGCTACGGTATTATTTTAGTAGGCAGTTAAATACTGACTTAGTACCTTAAATTTGTGAAGTATTAGTTTTCTGATTTGCAAGAGCAAGTCTATTTCTTTCTTACCTTTAATTTAGTCTTGGAATGTTGTCTTTTTGTCTAAAGAAGGGATTATTTTTTAGATTTCTATGAAAACTTGAATGTTTTTTCTGTGCTCAATTCTTTAAGGTTTCCAATTATTTCTTTTTTTCTAGAATCCTTGGCATCTCTTTCATACATATACATTTCAGGAGTCAACCAAGCATTGAGAATTCATATGCCAAGTTGAGTTTCCTTGCATTAAAAAAATAGTTTATAAAAATTGAAGTGACATTACATTACAACATGGTGTGATTCAGGGTGCATCATTTCTATGGAATTGTTTTTTATCTGCAATTCCCCCCTTCAATTTCAAATTACTCTTGTTGATCCCATAGGTCAAAAAAATTATCCATACCTGGCTTCTTGTGTGTAACTGCTCCATGTCCATAGCTGTGGAATAGCTTCATGGAACTAGCTATCTAAACATGAAATCTCACATAACGTGATGGCATTTTTGAAAAGCACAGTCCCTTTATTTTCTGCTTGATTTTGGTTGCTGTGCTAGTCTTCAAACATATTGCTTTATATAATTTTGTACAGAGTGTCTAATTGTTATTATTGGAAACCTTCTGGTTTCCATCATTACTTAATATCCAAAAGATTCAGAGTTGGAATCATTTAGATTAAAAAAAGAAGAAGAAAGTTCACTTGTGAAATGTACAAGACTGACTTCTAAGGAACTGAATGAAATATAAAACTCAGTAACTATTTTAAGCAAGAAATACAAAACTTCCATGGTTACTGAGTTCACACTGATCTGCTCATAGAGAAAACAGCAACCTTTTTATGAAAACAGCAACATAATCACTAAACTCAAGAAGGTTATAAAATGTCCTCACAATATAGCATAGCAGAAATCCAAGCAAGTAATTTTCTTACCGTAAGATTTATATGAAATATTCTTTTAGAGCCCAGAATCAGTTAGCTTAATTTTGGCTTAGCCGTATATTTGCTTGATCATTTTTCCTGATTGGGTGAAAAATGTTAATTATTTATATATTTTTTGATTGATAATTTTATTATTGGGTCACAGAAACTTGATTATTGGGAGATAAGGATTTTATGAACCTGTCTCATTTATCATCACTATGTGAATAAGATCACATTATTTTTAGGAAGTCAAAACTATGCATCAAGAATTTTAAAGCTGTTCATAGTCTTTTTGGTAAATAGTTGTAATATACAGAAAACTCACACAAATTTATATGAAAAATACTAAAATTTGAATGGAAGATTAGGCATGTCTGGATAAGACAATTAGTAGAAGAAATTCGTACGTGATAAACTTCAAAAATGTTTCAGCTCATCAAAAATCAGACTAATTCAGGGCCCTTCCTGGTGGTGCAAAGGGTTAGGACGCAGCACTGCAAGCTAGCCACAGCTGCTCTAACCCCTGCCTGGATGGAGGTGACCGACATGACTTGGCAGACCTCTCCTGACCCGTCCACTCTGCATCCCCACTCTGTCTCTGGTGAAGCCACTCACTGCCCCTGCACCTCTAGCTTGTACCCTAGCTCTGTATGCATAAATAAATCTTAAAAAAAATTAGACTAGTTCAAATCAAAGTAAATATATAATATCCAATTATTTGACAGTTTCCCTAACACAACTTTCACAGAGTTTGACTTCATATTTGCAAAGATACACTTGAAATAATTTTCAAGTACTACTGATGAAAGTATAATTGGATTAGTCTTTTTTTTTTTTTTTAAGATTTTATTTATTTATACATACCGAAACAGGGTACAGGCCAGAGGTCAGGGGTGGTGAGAGAATTTTTCAGAGACAGAGTGGGGAGCAGAACAGGTTGATTGACAAAATATACTGCTGAGAGGAGCAGCGGGCCAGCCAGGAGAGGTCTACCATGCCATGTGGTCACCTCTGGGGTGAGGATCCAACTCACGCTAAAGTGGATTTAGCTTCTTAGTGCTGTACTTTAACTCACTGTGCCACCAGGGAGGACTGGATGAATGTATTTTGAAAAGTTATTTGTTTAATATGAGAATTTCAAATCTTAGATTTTCTATTAGTGAATTTTAACCCAATGATTATTTTTGTAATGTCCTATTTGAAAGAAATGATAACTCAGAAAAAAACATGTTTTATTTGAATGTTAAGAAACTTTTATTCGATACTAATTAGTGAGACACTTACTGAAATATTGAGAGATGAGGCTTATTGCGATCTGCAGTGGTGGGATAGGTGATGGGGATCACAGTGGAGTGTGGTGGGAGAACTGTGGGTGTTCCGGTGGTGTAGTGTGATATATGTAATCAATTAAATACAGCCCAGGGCCTTCCCTGGTGGGGCAGCAGGTTAAAGCATAGCGCTAAGAAGCCAAAGCCACTTCAGCATGAATTTGATTCCCACCCTGGAGGTGACCCTCCTGACCCACCTGCTGCTCTCCTCAGCAGTGTACTTCGTTAGCTGGTCTGTTCTGTTCCCCACTGTCTCTGGTGAATCCTCTCACTGCCCCTGCACCTCTGGCCTGTACCCCAGCTCTGTATGCTCAAGTAAATAAATCTTTTTAAAAAAAAAAAGCTGATTGATGTTTAATGAATATAAGTCATATGGTTGGTATATTATTCACAGAACAATTCTTTTAACTTTTTTATATATTTGAAAGTTTTCAAAAATAAAGAGAGAATAGTACAACTAATAATTATTAATAAATGATAAATACATACATTACTCAAAGAAATTAACTAATGAATAGTTAATAACAAACAATCTTCCAAAATAGTCTAGTGTATGTTAATATAGTGCATACAACTGAGAGGCTAATGAGCCAGTTATTCAAATAATGTTTTAAATGATTTTTTAGCAAAATATGCTTAATGAATGTAATATTAAAAAATAGAGAATTCGGTACCCCCAAATTAATAAAAGAAAGTGTGTGTATATTATCTTTGAAAAACAGCTAACCAGAGAAATGTCTCAACATTTTAGTATGCTAAAGTGATTTTGGGTGCTAGTGTTATGGATGCCGACTGTCTCTGTGCCTTTTCCCGTATTCCACATTCTCTGCAGAATATGTATGTTAATATTTTTATAATTAAGTAATTTTAACTGAGATACTGTTGGGTACCCATCAGGTGTTCGCACCACAGGCCCCACTGCCATAGACCCTTGGCACCCTTTCCTTCTTTTCCCCCTCGCTCTGACCTGCCCTCTGCCTTGGTGCTTTTATTACTATTTTTCTTTTTCACACTTTCCTAAAACCCCTCTAGGACAAAGGGCTAACCTTTGTGGTAAACCCAGGCCAGAGTCCTGATTCTGAACCTTTCTCCAGTAGCTGTAGACCTGCTCCTCCGGGATGGGAAGCCCTAGTGCTGCTTACCTGTTTGGACTTACCTGCCTTGGATTCCTTCTTGCTCTGTGCTATTTACTTGTGGGCAAGCTCATTCATAATTTTGACTTTTGACCTGAATCAAGATTATGGAGACTATAAAGAGTGTTTGTCAGCCGGAACAAACCTCCAGTGCTTATCTAGATTTCATTTCTTTGAACAAGTATTTATTGAATTGCCTCTATATGCTGGGAACATAGAATCTAGACATGACAGTATTGTGAAATCCTAATAGTAGCACTGATTACTCACAGTTGGAATAAATGTCTGTTAATACTTGAATGGGACAAGGGAGTCTCTAAAGGGAGAGATGTGTGTGTGTGGATATATAGGCAGGTTGTTTTATCACAGATAATTACTGGGAGTCTTAGCCAAGTAGTTAGCTTTGACTGATGCTCAACATCTCATCTGCTTTCCCCGTGGAACTAGAGGATCTTTCTTCCAGGGCAGACACAGCGTCACTTTTAAAAGTCAGTTTATGATCCCATTGCTGGGGAAAGACATTAAGTATAACTGACATGTTCCCAAGGCATTGGTTACAGGCATCGGTTACCTGCAGAGGGCATGGGTGGAGGCAGATCGCTTCTCACTTTTATGCTACGCTGACCTGTACACCTAGAGGCGGGCTGGATTTCATTATGTGTGACTTTGTGGGGGATTAATCTGGACAGTTCATTCAGGCAAATCTGCCTATCAAAGTGGCACCTGAAAGTTTTAATTTCTTAAATATTCCTTTATTGGAAAGAAAATTAAAAGTGGAAGGTTGAAATTAAAAATGTTGATAAGAATTAGCAAAAAAAAAAAAAAAAAGAGAGAGAGAGAGAGAAAATAGAACTGACAAAAAAGTGTTTGGAGCAGACCAATTTTCTAGAATTCACAGTTCACAGTTGTGGTCATTCCTTTGCCCTGGGAAGGGATAAGCTGCCCTTTTCTCTTACCTTTGTTTCTCTCTCTTGTGATGCCTATGAAGGAAGATTATCCTGTGTTACCACTTTAACATACTGGAGTTTCTAAGCTAGGGTTGGCCATCCTCCTCCTTATATATTGTCATAACTCTGGGCCATGGACTATAAAAGTTGGACTTAGGCATGCATAAGAGGATCAGATGGTCCTGGATAGGCCTTTAAACAAAGGTGTGTGCTAAAACCCAACATTATCATAACTTTCTCTAAACATTGTTGAGTAAAGCTCAGCTGAAAATAGTCATTTTATTAATCTTATGGTATAATTTCTTTTATATTGAGCTCCTTTAGAATCTAATCTTGCTTGGTAAGGAGGTTTTAGGGCATGAATTAGGAATTCTTGGGTCCTTTAGTTAGATACCATCCAAAATCCACTCATGGTTTTCATAGAAGCAATGCCTTTTCTGCATACACTGTCAACATGACATTTCAGCACAATGGACTACATTTTCTTTCCTGTTTAAAAATGTCACTTGAGTGTCCATTGACATGTGATTATTTTTCAGAGCATAGCGTTTAGAAATGGCAGGAGGCCAGATGGATTAATCTGATTGCAAGTGGAGCAGGGGCTTCTAGCTTATCCCATGGGATCTTCTGTGAGGAAACTCTAATGAAAAATAGATTAGATTTTTTAGCAAGTGGAGCTTCGGGTGTCAATGTGTAGGTTGTACCATTTCCCATCCTCATTACAATTACTGTCATAAGAACTGATTCACATTGTGCTGTGCTTTTTTTGGTTCTAGTTGAAATTTAACCAGAAAAACCAAAACTAAACCAAAACCCAAAACTTCTGGAATGCATTATCTGCATAAGCCTTGGGAACCCACTGGTCCCTGTAGGGAGAAGGTTTATTTTCCTGCTCAGACAATCAGTAGGTGGAGGTGTTTTATAAATCTCATGTTCTCAGCCAAGAAAAATCTGGGATGTGGAAGAGTGAGAACCTGTTCAAAGAGATAGAAAGTGGGGAGAGTGGCAGAAACTGGAAGCATAATTTATACATACAAATTAATACGGAGATTATGCTGGAGAAACATTTTATAAGGAAAGATGGTAAATATTAATGATATCCAAGGGAGCAAAAACTAAAATGATGAAAGGTTTCTGTAGTTGACAGCTGAAGATATTAAGACAAGACTTTAATATGAAGTTATTTGAATAATTGTGCCACCAACAGGGTAGTTTCAAAATGGATGAATGTTGGGAAGAGATGTGGAGACTTCTAGATCATTCCCTGCATTGTACAGAAGGGGATAGGGTCACACATCCTAGAAATCCACTCATGCACTGTCCTCATTCTACAATCAACCATTCTTCTGACTAATCACCTAGAGTAGGATTATTTGAATTTGAGCTTTTTGTAAAGCCCGGCTTATTCACTGTTACACTTGTCACAGGTTGCTGGTTTCATGTAGCAGTATTTCTTCTCTGCACATTACTGTTTAGTATCTGTTATTGTGCCACAATGCATTTATGCATTCTGCTGTTGATAGGCATGTTTAAATTCTTTTTTTAGCTGGTACAAACAGTGTTGCAATGAACAATCGTGTGCATGCCCTTTTTTTTTTTTGGTTTGGTGAACATATGATGCTTTTTTATTGGGTGTGTACCTATAATGGCTGTTGCTGTGTTACCACAGTGCAGTCATATCTTCAACTTTAGTACATAATAAATAATTCCCCAAAGCAATAGTGTTAATTTACACTCTGGTAGCTGGTCTATAAGAGTCGCATGCACTCTACATTCACATCAACTGCTAGGAGTTACTCTATAAAAGCAGTGCTTCTCTGAGTCATGGGAAAATCGTGGTGAAAGTTGATGCTCCCATTGGTGCTCTTTGTCCTGTCTTTCCTCTTTCCAGAGCATTCTCTACCTTCTTAATTCCCCTTTTTGCACTATGCGTTGTCTTCTCTGGGCTCTTTATGGAGATGTTCATTAGAGCTGTGCTGTGCTGCCTTTCCTCATGAGTATGTGCTTTGTAAAGAGAACCGCTTCAACAAGGCTAATGGTAACATAAGAAAAATGAGTCACTAGAATTTTCAGCACAAAAATTGTGCTTTATATATGGTAAATACACATATATGCATTGTATATTATCTATGTTTTGAAGACTCATTTGTAGAGAAGTTTTAGGTTCACACTGAAGTTGAGAGGAAGGCACAGAGGCCCTCCATAGCAGCTACCCAAACATGCATCTTCTCTGCCTTTATTAACATTTCCTGCTTGAGTGGTATTGTTAAGGGGAAGGATGTCCTAAAGGAACTCTGCAGTCTTGTGGACTCCACCCCCTACTCTGGCTTTCTGGACTCTACCCCCTACTCCATTGATTGAAAACTACATCTCCCAGCAGTGCCAGGGAATAAACTGTGAGAACCCAAGGGCGTAGCTAAGCAGGTATTCTGGGGCTTTGGGGGATAAATAGAGTGCCATTTCCTCTCTGGGTCTTTCACTCTCTCACTTGGGAAACGGCTCTCCAGACTGTTGTTGCTGTTGGAAGAAAGCAGTCAGGCAACGTGGAGACAGAGATTCAAGATTTAATTCCAGTTTAAGAATACCAGCCAGATGGGACCAACACCCTCTAGAGAGTGTGGCCCCAAACAGTTATAGAAGCCAGTTTTTATACACTGCAGGCAAGGAAACGAAACTTAGTTGTTACAGAGGTAACGTTCTTTCAGTGAGCCCTCGGATCATATGACCTGATCATATGACCCATACCCTGGTCCTGTTGCAGACGGTAATCAATTTAATCAATTTTACAAGTTTTCTTCCTTTTACAGCAACATTATTTGGGGAATTTCCTATCACAGCAAGCAGCAAGCAGGATACAGAAGAAGAGGCGGTTAGCACAAAATGGCATTAGCTTGGTTCAATACAGGTCCAGCATGGACCCGGTGACTCAGGGTTTTCAGTTAGTTTGTTACCAGGGCTCCAAGTCAGCAGAGCCGGTAAGGTATTCCAGTTGTTGTTTCCTTTTCTTTTCCCCTTTTGTAAATAAACCCATTTTGACCCTTTGTGTGTGCCTGCAGTACAACTGAATTGTAAGCACACGGGTGAGGCCCCACAGACAGGTGGCCCAGTTCACATGGGTGCCCTGTAACAGTACATCTGCTACAATTGATGAATCTATACAGGCACATCATCATCATCCATGGTACATAGTATATGTCAGTTCTATGTTATGCTTGTATTCGATATTCTGTGGGTTTGTACATTGTATAATGACGCATCTCTGCCATCGTAGCATCAGGTCTGGTCCTCCGTCTTCTGCTTATTCACCCTTCTTTGTACCTCCTCCCCCGCCCCCACCCAGCCCTGGCAACCACTGGTTACCATAGTTTTGCTGTTTCCAGAATATCATATAGTTGGAGTCATACTGTGTGTAGCCTCTTCAGATTGGCTTATTTTATTCAGTAATGTGATTCTAAGATTTCTCTATGTCCTTTGATGACCTGATAGTTTATTTCCTTTTCGTGCTGAATAATACTCCATATTATATGTGCCAGAGTGTATCCATTTACTGACTGAAGGATATCTTGGCTGCTCCTCAGTTTTGACAATTATGAATAAAACTACTATAAATGTCTTTGTACAGGTTTTTATGTGGACATACATTTTCAGCTCCTTTGGGTCAATGCTAAGGGAACACCATTGCCAGACCCAGCACCCGCCACTGAACTCTGATAAGTTTCAAGAAATTCTTAGAGCATCCTGCATCAGGCAGCCTGCTTCACGACTCCCGTTTCTTTATCTGTGTGGTATTGTCAACACAGAGCCAGATTATATGGCAAATGTATCTGTATGACTTTGACAGCCCTATTCAGACCCTGCTCCATTCATGTTGCTTTCCTGGCTGACCTGATTTTAAACCAGATATTTCCACTCAGACATTCTCACAATTCTTTAAAAGCAACAAATCTGATATTGAAATCATCTTCATCTACCCAGCCTTACTTTTGTCCTGTGAAGCAAGCTCAACTTCTGATTTCTTTCTTTAGTTTTTAGATCCACCCATTCTCACATGGCTCCCTGACTTAGCATCTTAGATGAGACTCTCATCTCACTCCCTCCTCGCCCTGTTCCTACATATACAACCAGGAACGAAACTCTGTAATTCTTTCATCCCAAGGTCTCTTTCTTAGAGCCCCACCTTTTCACCACTACTATCTTAATTCAGTACTTGGTTTTTGTTTATACTGTTATTATAGCCCCATCCTTGTCTAAGCTTTTAATTACTTCTGTAATCCAATCTAATATGTAAACTCCTATTTGCTAAATTATTTTTCATCAACTATTACCCTGATTATACTATTCTTCTCCTGAAAATTTACCAGTTTTGTAGTCCCTCATGATTAAAGGCTTAACTTATTATCTTACCAATCATATTCATCTATATTCTGGTTACTATCTTCCTTCCTTTCTTTACTGGTTTCCCTGCCTCTCTTGATGTGCTTTGTGACTTCCGCCTTTGTGTTTGACTCATTGTTCCCTTACCTTGGAATGTTTTCCTCTCACCTTAGAAATCCTACTTATTCCTCAAAACCATAAGAACAGAGATGTCTTTCTTAATTGTGTGTTGACCTAGATGTGTGTAAATTGTCTCACCCTCCAACGAAAGTGCAATTTGAATTGGCGCTCTGTCAGACTTGCCTAACTGAAAGCATCATCTGAACTTTGTAAAGATGCGCCGATTCTTAGCTGAAACCTACTCACTTATAATCACTATTAAATGTAAAGTATGTAAAATATCTCATTGTATAAAGCACATTGGTGTTCATTTTGACAGGTTTCCTTATTTGTTTTGTTTTGTTTTGATGTATAGTATATTTTCTCTAGGTTACAGGATTGTTTAGGACTTGAGACAGACTTTATCTCTGTATGCCTTACATACCTCAGCACAGAGCAGGTGTTTAATGCCTATAGACTAAGTAAATACAGTATTATATTTCTCTGAACAACTACAACAATCATTTAAAAAGAAATTGTGAAAGTATTCTATCTGTATTTCCTGAATTGATCTCATGTCATAACATCTTCCAGGAAACTGGGAGGCAATTAATCCCCCAATATCAGTATTTCATAGTTCTGGGAAAATCTGCTTGGATTAGTTTAGGCACACCACTTTTGATGGGGGAAGAGAAATATTACTCACTCATAACAGAATTACACAATTCAGGGTATATGATAATCATGACTATAAAATGATCTTCATGTGTGTGAAGACAAAAAGATACCAAATTGTCTTGAATATTTTATTCTTACAATTGTTCATGGTGATTTATTCAACTCCAAGTCTCTTCTAAGTTTTTCCAAAGAAAGATAAGGCCAAATTACCTGCTGGTGTCTAATCTTTCAGTACCATCACTTAAGAGAACACTTTGGGGCAGTTTTCTGTGATGATGATATTATGGTGCATTCACCACTTAACAATGGTGAGATGATTGTCATTTAGGGGACCCATCCTGACTGCACAATGGATTCTGATGAGGATAAGACTGAAATTGTTGCTGATTAGAGCAACACACTGTGGTTGGCTGTGAGTGCCCACATCTCCTTAGAAAAGGTGGCACCTGTAAAAATCAATAATGCATGAGTTGAGAAAGCTCTGAGATAGCATTTCTGTTAAGTCCAGATTGAACGACAGAAGCAAACCATCTCAGTCTCCTTTGATTCCTATCACAGAGTTTATATAGAGCACCTGTGTTGTGCTTTTGACAGTTGTTGTGCATTAGAAAAAAGCACTCTTGTCATTATTCCTACCCACAAGTAGTTTATAATCTTATTGGGTCACACGAAACATTTAAACATGAACAATTAAAGGCAATGCAGTATGTGGGCAGGTTGCAAACTATATAGAGAGTGTGATCAGATTGAAGAGAAAGAAATGTGCCATTCTTAACAAGGACTGGATTTAGGGCCAGTCCTGACTTTATGTCAGAGTAAAATGAAATAAGTTGAAAAAGAACAAGATCGTTGATAGAACCATTTATAATTTTCATCTTAGAGTGCTTAGCAGGAAATTTAAGTATTTAAAAATGGACAGCTTGGATAGTTCTTATTATATTTTGTATCCATAGTGCCTGAAGGTGCCAGAACATAAACAACCTCATTCTAATGGTGGTATTCATTTTACATTCTCAAAATGTTTTTTTTTACAACTGGCTGTTAATTATCTTCATCAGTGGCAGCCTTTGACACATTCATTTGTGGTCTTTGCATTCTGGTATTTTCCTGCTGTCTCTCTTTGTGAGTGTACTTCTCTCTCTGCAGTGATCTATGATGTTCAAGAAAGGATTTTTAAATTGGCAGGCTGAGAGATACCAGCACCCGTGAGAGTTTATTAAACCCCTAGCCAATGAACTTGGCTCAGCCAATGCCTTTAAAAGAATGAGTGTCTGAAAAGCTGCAGGGCCCTATATAGTTTCAACACTGAAAAATGAGACAGAGATTTTGAACAGTGTGAAGTGGACATTCTGTTCTGTAGTTCAAAGTGTGTGAGAGAGGACGAGATTATGCCAGTGGAGGAATGGTGAAGAAAATACGAATGGGGACAAATTTATTTATGTAAGTGGCAGATTTCTAGGAGTCTGTTCTTTAAGCATGAGGGCAAGCAAACAATTCTGGATAGAAGCCAGAACTTCTGCAATGGGAGATTTTTACTTTTTCTTTATTTTCCCATTTTGAAGGAAGAAAAAAAAATGAAGCTTTAAATGAAATGGAAAATACCCAGAATTATTTAGGCCCTCAATGTCTGTAGACATCAGTTGGACCAGATGGTTGCTGGGGACCCTGTCCAGTTGCCGAGTCTCCCAAGAAAGCAGTTTGTGTTAGATCTAAACATGGTTAAAATACAGAGTCTGTTGGACATTAAGAGCTCAAATAATAATGCAGTGAATTGTGGTGTCTGTATTCTCCAGTGTGTTACCTGGACTCCGTCCCCCTATTCCTGTTTCCATCTGGCTATTCATTCTCACTTACTGAACAACTCTAAGTGACAGGAGACCAGATGCAAGGAAACATTAGATACACCCCTGATCTCAAGGAGCTTTTGGGTACAGTGGGGTAAACAGAAAATAATCAGTGTAATTTGTGCTGGAAACACAGACTTGGAAGTCAGACAGTGATTCCAGAATTGAGAAGAGCTTTGATGTCTTGTAATATTTAGGTGAGTAAAATGCAGGAAGGTCAACAGATTATGTATTTACAAGACTGAATTGTAAAGTGAATTCTGTGATCTTGGATTAATTTTTCTTTGAAAATTGTACTGGATTGTAATAGACAAATGTTAACACATAGTGGTAGTAATAATAAACTCAAAGAAAAAAATGACCTAAGAAAAATTATTCATTTAAGCCATCTCTGGTTTAGCTATGTCATGTATATTTGCAACTTTTTTTCCCTGTTGTAAGCTAAACTGATAAAAATGCCATATATTTCATTGTTATGGTCATTTGCAAGAGACTTAGAAAGACTTAGCATGATCTCAACTGATATTTATGTTCTCAAGTGCTTAGTTGGTTCATTTGGTTACTTTTTGAGGGTGGGGAGTAGGGCTATTTGAATTATTAAATAACAGTGGTTACCAGAAATAGCCGTATGAAAAATGGTATTGTGGGTTTTTAGCACATGTTCCCCTGACTGCAAATGTGTGACCAGACTTCCTAAATGTGTGCCCTGGGCATGGCCTAAATGCTGCCCGCACCCCCCCCCCCAAAACACACAGTGTTAATCTCTCGTGGTTCATTCAAAGACCGGTGTGTGAAGATCCTTCATAGACTACACATTCTTAAAGCTTTTTGCTTTGGGGTGTTTGGAATACCAAAAGCCCTCTTGGAAAATTCTGATTTTTCTAACTATTCCACACTGTGTTTGATTTTCAGTTTTCTACCTTCGTACTTTTAATCCATTTTTCATATAAAACTAAATGGCCACTAAACATCAACTATTCCATCTTTTTTTTTTTTTAGAGAGAGATTTATTTATTTTATTTATGCATACAGAACTGGGGTACAAGCCAGAGGTGCAGGGGCAGTGAGAGGGTTCCCCAGAGACAGAGTGGGGAGCAGAACAGGCAAATCAACAAAGTAAACTGCTGATGGGAGCAGCGGGCGGGTCAGGAGGGGTCTGCCATGCCATGTGGGTCAGCTCCATGGCTGGGGATTGAACTCATGCTGAAGTGGCTTTAGCTTCTTAGAGCTGTACTTTAACCCGCTGTGCCACCAGGGAGGGCCCAACTAGTCACTCTTTGCATTCTGCCTTCACTTCTGAGAATCCTCCTATATAAATTGTTCTTCAGAGATTTCTCTTGGTGACATACAGTTCATTGCAGAGCTAACACACATATATATATATATATATATATATATGTATGTATGTATATAAATGTATATATATATGTGTATATATGTATATATATGTATATATGTATATATACACACATACACACATATATATAATTTTTTTTTTTTTGCTCCTATACCTGTGTTTATTATTATTAAGACTCAGTGTGATTTTTGGGAGAGTCTGGGTGTGTAATTACTAGAGGGAAAATGTTAGCGAGTGCAAAACCTGTATGAGCTTTGCATCGTTCAAACTCAGACCTAACAATATTTCAGGAGCATGTAGAATGATGGTAATAGCCCCATACTTCATGAGAGTTAGGAATTTTCAAGGCAGCAACCTTAGGGTGAAATCTACTTCAGCCACATGTTTTCTTCCTGTCGTAGACAGGATGCTGAAATAAATATTAGGCTCAGCCTGTGCATGGAGGACTCAGGTCTCCAGCTGAGAGTTCTCTCCTGGCTCTCTTCCCTCTTTGGCATGTACATTTCAGTGCCTGGGTTGCTATCTGTGGAGCTAGGGTTAGAGTTAGGGGAGTTAGGGTTCTGGGAGATAGGGTTATGGTAACCCTAACACTTAGCACTTCTAATTGGTAGATGATGGTTAATGTCTGTTTATGGAGCTTAGGAGTTCGGAGTTAAGTATGTAGATACCAGATAGGATTTAGAAAACCTGTGTTCTGTTAACTCCTTTCACTGCCATTTTTGGCTGTGAAATGATTGGCATTTCACTCAATGTTTCCGGATCTTAATTTACTTTTCTGCAAAATGGAATTACAGCCATCTACTTGATAGGTTCGCCATATGGTTTAAAATAATTTGTGAATGTGAAAGTTCATGTCTGCAACATATTATGCAAATACATTAATGTGATTATTTAACTGGATGCTTGAGATTCCTCCAGCATTGCTACCTCCTGTAGGTGGTTGAATCAAGTCTCATGTAAGTCACATTTAATTCTGCCATTATCTGGTAGCTCCATAGAAAGAAAGTATCAGGGGTCCTCTTTAAAAAAATTTTTATTTGATTTTTAAAATCTATTCATTACTTCATCCTTCATTTTTGTACAATGCACAAATTTCCCAGTGAAATTCCCACCACCAACTCCCCCCAACCCCCATCACTATTGCCCCTTGTGCTCTTCCCAGCCTGTCTTGGTTCTTCTCCCTCCTCCTCCCCTACAGAACGTCTCTGATTTATATTTTGAACATCGGGCATTAACTTACTTGTTGAAATCATGGTCACATGTGAATCGTAACCTTTAAAGGCTTTGATTCTGGAAATGAGCAAGGGCATTTATATGAAATAATCAGGAGAGGTCACAAGGAAACCGAGGCACATTAAATGTACAAGTCTTAGTGTTTAGAGCCTTAAAGCAAACGGTATTTATTCTGAATGTTCATTTTGAAGCAGAATTTTTGTGGCTCCCCTCTCCCCTGCTCCATGTCCATACTAATGTTAACAGATGTCCCACCTTTCAAAACAGAGAGGCAAGCTTGGCAGCTCTTCTCCATTCTCAAATTTAATTATGGCTGCAAATGTGATAACAGAGCAACCTTTCCAAGTTTTAATTGGATCTGCATTTGGCACAAGCAACCTTCGTTTCTCACCATATGGGTCACGGCTGAGCAAGGTGCTGTCTTGTGCCCTTGCTGTGAGTTAGTCAGTGCTTGATTATCTGCAGAGGAATCAGCCATGTAGTGGCTCAGTCATGGCTCTTTTCTAACCCTCGCCAGGGATCCCCATTGGATGTGTGACTGGGCTGCCTCCCTACACTGTCATTTGGATTAGTCTTGGGAACTGTAAACTTGTATTCATATTTACTTAGCAGAGCACCAACTATGAATCTGATACCAACTTACTCATCACTCCTTGCCATCAGGTAGTCCCTTCCAAATGTATTATTTGCACAATCTTAGCTATGGGTTGCATTTTACAGTATATAGAATAAGGAGCAACTCATGACACAGACTCCAGTCCTGTGGCGAGGATAGGTAATCCTTGTGGGTGATGACACTGCGTTTCATCAGGGTTGAGTGACACCCAGGGTTGTCTTGTATGGAAGGAGTGTGATATCAGCCTTATGGCTTAAAAGCTGGGGCTCAGACCCTCCCACAGTGGGTTAAAGCACAGCACTAGGAAGCTAACACCTCTTCAGCATGAGTTTGATCCCTGCCCCAAAGGTGATCCACATGACAGGGCAGACCTCTCATGATCCACCTGCTGCTCCCCTCAGCAGTGGACTTCGTCAGTCGGCCTGTTTTGCTCCCCACTCTCTCTGGTGAAGCCTCTCAATGCCCCTGCACCTCTGGCTTGTACCCTAGTTCTGTATGCATAAATATATAAATCTTTAAAAAAAAAAAGGCTGGGGCTCTACTTCTGGAAGACACGTTCCCCAAAAGGATACCAGTGTTATTTAGATGACCATGCTATTTTGAATTATATATGTTGTTGCTTCCTTTTATTAATACAGATAATGGAGAGTTTGAGCTTGAACAAACAGACAAATATGGTGGTGTGTTGGTAAAGAAGCAGGAAATCTCAATATCATATCCAGTAACTTTATAAACATTCCCCTCTCTCTCTTCTAGAGCTATTATCCTGTCATGGTTTCAGGCAAGCTGTGTTGCAGGCCTGTGGTAGTTCATGGAGTAAAGAACAGATGGGCATGAGGCATAAATGGAGAAGAAATTAAATTTTTGGGTATAACCAGACATCAAATGGCTGTCATGGACTTGTAAAATTTCAATCTAGCAACATATATATTGGAAACCTATTAGGTACATGCCAGGCACTTGGTTAGAGTAAAATATATGGACTTTAGGGCACTTACCGGCCACTGGGAGGAAAAGTCATAAACAAGAATGACACCCACTGATTAGAGAATTAAGGGTGTGTTTGAAGTGCTGTGCAAACCAGATAGGGGAACGCTAATTCAGGGTGGTGGTGAATTTCAACCCTTCCTTGCTTAACATGGGTACATATGGCAGAACTGAGACTTTTCATAATCTGACATTAAAGAAAATCTCTTGAGTCATATGAAAATACAGTTCCAAATAAAGACAGAATAGATGTACAGAAATACGTAACCTTGCAAAACCATAACAAACCTTTTATAATCAACTGTTTGAGGCCTATCTGGAAGGAGTCATTTTGCTCACAGTCAGCATAAAAGTGTGATGCTGAATAAAGCAGAGAAATAGCTCTCAGGAGCAAGCAGCATGGATTGCTGGGAGATGCAGATCCAAATTAATGAAGGTTTTCTGTTTAAAAACCTGCTTTGGTCACAGCCACTCCTCTAGATGATTCCAGGGCCTGAGACCTGTAGCTGTATTCCAAGCATCTGAAGGTTCCAAGGAGCGTTCACAACAGTGTGGTCTGTGTCCGGTTTGCAGGGTGATGGGATGAGGCCACTTCACGAATGCCACATGCTGTTTCTGTGTAGGGCAGGAGGTGGCCTCTCCAGTTTGTCAAAAACTCATTTTCAGGCCACAGGCTTTCCTAGCAGCAGAAGGTTTCCTGGAACCTGCTTTCTCTTTCTTGTGCCAAAGTAGGAGTATTTACCCAGATGCAAAAGATGAAAAATAACGACATTAAAAAAGATTGGAGTGCTTAAAAAATATGGATTTAATTAAGCATTCCTACCATTTGGGGACGGCGGGATTCAGATTTAGAGAAGCCCACATAAGAGCTCACGTCTGCCTTTTCGCTGCCTCTGCCACAGGCTCCCGAGATAGCTCACTCCTTGGCTTTCCTCGTGGCCAAGGGGGTAGACAATGGAAATGGCCCTCTTTTTTCCCCCTAACTATTACCTGGTTAAAACACACTTTCTCTGCCACAAAAATATGCGCTTTGGAACACAGCAGAAATAGTACACGTTTCAGTCATTTAGTTTGCAGTGATGTGAATGTCTACAATTCCATTTTTCTGTTGTTGTTTCCACCCCCCCACCCCCCACCTTAAGTAGCTGTTATGGTGGTATAGAATATACTTGGAAGCAGTTTGGCAGTATATGATGTTCTGCAAAGGGAATGGATCCTGGGGCAGACATAAGTGAATTTGAATCCCATTCCTGCTATTTATTCAGTGCTGAAAATGGTCAACTTCTGAGATTCTATTTTTCCCCTTATAAACACAGATTATTGTGTTTTAAAATTATGTCCCTGAGGTAATGTTGTTTTACAGCATTATATATATTTTAGTTCACACCTTTATGAGTCTATATGAAAACGCAGGGTATTCGTTCCCACTGTCCCTTCCGAGTGAGTTCCCCGAATGCCCTCCAGGCAGTGGCCTCAGGGCTTGCACCTGCTGACAAAGTCATCGAGGAGTTTGTCATGTTACTGTGTTCTGCTTTTTGTAAAGACTCCTGACATGGGGGCAGCTACCCATTGCCCCCCCCCCCCATCCTGATAGGGCTAACATGGTAAAAGTCACTGTGCTGCAGAGAACTCACAGCGCCCTGGATTTGTAGCAGGGGAATGTGGGTTGGGATGGATATGGTGAAATGAAAATGACATTCATTCCAGTCTGTCTTATAGCATCTCACTGTGTCACATGTGCTAAGGAGGCCCAATTTGTTTCCAGAATCTCCTTTTTCGGACCATATCGTGTGCCTCCTGGAATTATTTTCTCTCTTCACAGAATTTCAAAGCTGGTCAGCAGAGGGACAGCTGCCAACCAATTCTCCCCAAGTGTTTCTCCTCTACATCTCTGACTCAAGTTTCAACACATTAAATTCTTCCCTCTAACTTCAGCTCTATGTCATAAAATTGTCTGAATAGATGCCCAACAGTGTCACGAGTCAGAAACAACTCAGCTCTGAATTCACTTTTGAATCTCTGAAACCCAAGGAAACAGTGAAAAATAAAGTCATGGTCTCTTGGTAACCAGAAAGGTTCATGAGTTATCACGCTGCCATAATAATTCAGAAAGCAATAATTCTGATATTGCCAGATCCATTTCAATGACAGAGGAATATAATGCACTTGGTCAGTGCAAACTGAGTTTGATAAATATATATTGGATTCACTTGAGTGATGAAAATAGAATAATAGAATTATAATTCTGTAAACCATAAGTCTTGGACTTAATATTACATCTTTTAAAAACACTTCCAAACTATATTCCTTTAAAAAGCAATTTTAAAATATGCTTTGATTTAGAACTATCATTTGTTATATTTTCAATTTGCAAGAAACAATAATATTGAGTATAATAGATAACACGTATTAGGCATACTGAGATCAGGCAGAGTACTAAGCATTTTGCAAATGTTAATATTTTTAATCTTCTTTACAACCTAGAGGGGGTCCAACGATATTGTTATTATTTAAATTGTACAGAGGAGGAAACTGAGTATGAGAGAGGTTTAGCAGTTTGCCAAAGTCACAAGCCTGTAATTGGTGAAACTGATTTTTTTTTTAAAGCTAGCCAGATTAATAAGTTTCTTCTATATGCTTTTAACCTTTTATATTCTTTGTCTATGCTGATTGAGTTGCATAGTGAGTTATCTGTTTACTCTTTCTTTTCCCACTAGATGATGCCCTCTGACTTCTAAAACTATGACAGTGGAGTCCATTGTTACCTTTGGCACATGGACAGAATATAAATGTCTGCTGATTGTAGAGTGGACTCATCAGTGACTCTCAGGACTATTTATTATTTTTCTCCTTTGTGTGTGGCAAAGGAGACTTTGTTAGACATTGACAAATAATAAAGAAATTAACACTTGAACGTATTATCATGTTGTTCATAACCAATTTGAAGAGAAAAGCCCTCCCTAGGTAAAGCTATGTGACAGTCAGAAAATGGCACTAATGGAAAACATGAGCAGGTATAGCTAGCATGTGAGACTGTCTCAAATGAGTGACAAGTGAGGACATTGATTCAGAGGAAGGGGCTGGGCATCTACCACGTGGCTTAAAAACAGAACGTATTCATGTGCAATGAAGTAATCAAACTGATGTCTTTTTCGATTAGGTTATCAACTTACTAGGTATCAGAAGGAACTGTTACACCAATGTGGGGCCCCTGTACATCCAGACCAGAAACCTATAAAGAAGAGGATAAAAGAAAACTAAAGCTACGGCTTTCCAAATGCTTGGATGATCCAAGTAGGAAACTTGCTTGATTTATAAAACTCCTGGGTTTGTAGCCAGTTCACTAAATTATTCACTCACTCACTGCACTTATAATTAATGTTTACTATGGATTGACCTGAGTGTTCATCAGTGAAAGACTCTGGGTTTGAGGGAAGGTAAAACTGCATTTTAGAGTAACTTTTCTGACCAGGTAGCCTTTTATTGGCAACAATTTGGAATTGTTGTACAGTAAATAGCAGTGGTTTTAAACACTGTATGCAATTCAGAGGTATAGCACAGTTCTTTAAGAATCACCACTGATTTTGTGTTTGAATCCATCGAGTTAGGTGGAATCAGGTACCTGACTAGATCTATTGACTCAGCATATTATGAATTCCTGCTATATTTAAACATTGTGGGACTAAAATGACAAAAAGTTCCTGCACTGAAGTAGATAGCAGTGTATTTAATTAGGTTTAATAGTGGGTCTGTAGACCAGAAACTGTGGAGAGTACGTAGGTGGGGAGGATCTCTTTGTGTGATACAAGATGAAGACTCTATAAGTTCATGAAAAGTTTCCCTCTCTGCAAAAATAATTTGATACTGGCCTAACATCTAACCCTCCTTTTTTCCATAAGTGTCTTGGTCCCCTTCTTTTTTCTCTGTCGCATTTCTCTGACATTGGGGTGGCAGAGAAAAAAGAAGCCATCATTTTCTGGCTATGTGCTTAAATATTGTTGCTCTAAGCTCTTCAGTCCGACATCAGCATAAGACCCTTAAAAGCTCAGGTTATGTTCTGCAGGCAGTGTTTTGGGGGCCAAGAGACTTACCATGGATACCGAGGATGATAAATCTCTGATGTCTGACTCTA
Organism: Condylura cristata; assembly: GCF_000260355.1. Taxonomy (NCBI): domain Eukaryota; kingdom Metazoa; phylum Chordata; class Mammalia; order Eulipotyphla; family Talpidae; genus Condylura; species Condylura cristata. The sequence continues at coordinate 10,578,466 of NW_004567118.1, read as the reverse complement.
TGCAGAGTCACCTGATTCAAAGGACAGTAGGGTTACATTCATGAGATGCCTTTTCCCAGTACAGAAAAGCAAAGTTATGAGGTCAGCAGTAGTATGAAGAGTAGTGCTTGATCTACAAAGCATGGCTATGCGCATTATCTCCTTTTATCTGCACAACACTGATCTTTCTCTTCATATGAGGCCTACATTCAAGTGTTATTATGATCCTTCTCTTCATATGAGGATCAGATTCGAATTTTCAAATCTAGAGTTGCATCCAAATCTAAATTTTCTAGTTCTACATTAAGGCTTTTCTCATGACACTTTAACTCTACTAGAAAAAGCTATAGACCTTGTGCCTTGTCCACAAAGACACACATTCTGCATTTCATTTTGCAGAGTATGATGAGGTGCAGGTCTTTAAGAGATTCCCGGATGACAAACCAGACAGGCAAGAAGGGATCAGCATATAGGGCAAATACAAGGACATATGCTGTGGAGGAAAGGATTAAGGCTAAGTGATAGATAGAGAGCAAAATAAAACCAACAGGCTGAAGAAGAGGTTTCTTTTTTTCTGTATTCTAGTAAACAGATACCTTCTCTAACAAATACAGAGAGACTGCATTCTCTTGTTAGAGAAGAAAATTCTAAAATTTGAAAATCTGTTTTTTTTTTTAAGTAAAATTTAAATATTGTCTATAGGACATGCAACTTGAAATATTTAGAGGTAGCCTCCTGGCAGAGTTTCTGACTAGCAAGGGCAAACCAAAAAAGTGGAGTGTGGACAAACTACTGAGGCAGTCAGCCAAGTTCCTTTATAGTGTTGAAGTGTGACCAAGAGGTCACAATTATGGGTGCTCGAGAGGAGACTTGCTAAATTATTTTCTCCTATTAAGGCTTTTGATTCTGTAAAGATGAAACAATTTCTGTTTACTTAAGAGAAACCTATAGTATGAGAAATTGCCAGCGTTCCTTTTCTCAGTGGGACAGTATTGCTGACATTCAGCTGGAGACTGACTTTTATTATCACATTTAAGGAAAGCTTTGAAGAAATGACAATGTGTATGAACACAAGGAACTTCTTTACTCCTTCATAAGACACATGATAGATGGTATGTGAGCTCTCAGGACATAATTCTGCCAATAAAAACTCTAAGATATGTGAGTTAAAATTCTGAGAATTGCTAGTGATTCCCCCATTTCAGATTTATAAGTCTTTCATGAGGGAGGATTTAAAATGTTAGTTGATTACTCTCTTCTTAATTCATTGCCAGTCTTACACCTCCATTTCCATGCTTCACATTTATAAAATGCATGGTGAGTTTCCTTTACAGCACTTTCGTGGGTTGAATTTCTCTCTTGTCACCCTCTTCTGCATTTCTGTAATATCTAATCTTTATTAATGATGTTAAATCAGGGTTGCTTTGAGGAAGACTAGATTAGGAACAGATACTTAAGCCACAAATCCTTGGATTTTTTAAATGGGAGAAAGTTAAAAAAAAAATCACATCAACAAACAGCAAGAAATGTTCCAAAGATTTATATGGTATCTGCTAACAAGGTTTATCTATGATAATCCAATAACCTCTGTTTCATATACATGTTTTCTTTTTCTTTGGGCATTTCAATTTGTGGTTTGACCCTCTTAGCAGTCAACCTGGCACTAAGATCTAGAACAGAACAACCTAAAATATTTACTGCTTCCTCCTGTATAATAGTTTGCTGACCCCTGATCTAGTCCATTTAGTCTAGTGTTACAGAATTGAAAATGAGGTGTTTTTTTTTCTTTCCCAGTTCTTTCATATATAAAAAATGTCTTTTTTTTCAATAAAATAGGTATTATTTGAAAATTTATCAGAATAGGTTATAGCCCAGATTTCATTTTTTATATGCAAAGACCATTAGGTCTGTGTATCCATCTGTTGACAGGTCATCTGGACCATGGCTCTTACTGTGGCAACTTTTCAGATAATTTAGAGGGTATTGAACCAGGAAACTATTTCCTAGCAGAGAACAAAGCTTATGTAACAATTTCTGTGCTGAAGCATTGAGGACATTTGTAGTAACTCCTAAACAGAGAATCAGATTAGAAAATTTCAAACATAGGCTTTATGATAGCATTTGAAAAATAGATGGGTTTCTTTGTGATTCAGTGTGAAAGAAAGATAATAAATATACCTCTGTGTTGTCATATAGCATAATTCTTCGTGGATGGATCTCTAGAATGGAATGTTATGATAAAGAGAATAATTCACATTTATATTACAACCTGTATACATGCATGGAAAGGTAGAAGTCTGAGGTTTGGTCCCAGACAGTTTTTACAAAGTACTTTTCAATCAAACCATGGACATATGCCAGGTCACCTGCTAGGATCTGAGGCAGATGTTGGCTTCATTCCTGTTGTGCTTTGCACTGACCCCAGAAAGTAAACATTCTCATGCCATCTCTCATGTGTTTCCCTTTTTCTCTATTGGCCTTGTGTAGAATGGTTTCTTATTGCACCCATATCCTGGGGATAGCTGCAGGCTGGATTGAGATGCCTGCAGCATTAGGGACAGGACCACAGTCCTCAGTACTGGTTGTGCCTCAGACATTTATTTTTTCTCTAGATGTTGAATCCTGGAAAAACTAAGATGATATTCCAGATGAGTTGCTGTCTTCTCTGGAAACAAAAAAGGAAAACCTAGTTCTTTTGAAGAACATTTGGGTTTGTCTTAAATCCAAGAATAGAGGCGATAGCTTTTTCTTTGATTTCACTTTGTGTTAAGAGGGGAAAGAAACCCTCTAAAGAAAATTCTACTATGGGAAATTGCTGTAATGGAAAAAGGAGAGGTGTGGAGGTAAGCAAGTTTTAGTTACATTAGTACATTGAACATACCAGTTTCTATACCACTGAACTGTATTCCTGACCATTGAGCTCCTGATAATAATGCCTTGATCTTCCTTTGTGACTCATCTGTATATAGAATTTACCCCATCAGTAGGGGGAAATACAGGTGTTTGATCTTTGATGCCATTACAATTAATTATTTTTAAAAATAAAATTTTAAAACCCTATAATAAACAGTAAACAAAAGAATACCATTAGACCTGATAGACATTTTTTATTTGATGGCTTCTTTATAATTTTGAAATACTGGACCCATACAATGAAAATTAAAAGACATTGTTAAAAAAAAATAGAGGGAGACAAAGAAATAAATGAAAATATAATCCTGCTCATTGGAAGAATTAACATTGCTAAAATAGTCCTCTTACCTAAAGCAATGTATACAGTCAATGCAATCCTTAGTAATACTTCAATGGCATTATTCAAATAAATAGAGCAAACATTGAAATTTATATGGAATCGCAGAATAACCCTGAATAGCTACAGCAATCCTGACAAAAAAAGAGAATAGAGGTATCCTGCCAGACTTAAAATATACTGCAAAGCTATAGTAATCAAACAATTATGACATTGGAATAAAAACAAACACACAGAGCACTGGAAAAGACTTGGGAGCCCAAAATAAACCCAGACCTCTCTGGATAGTCAGTCTGTAACAAAGAAGTCAACATTATACTTTGGAGAAAGGAGAAAGTCTCTTTAACAAGTGGTATTGTGAAAACTGATTAGCCAAATGCAAAAGAATGAAACACGACTACTATCTCATATCTTATACAAAAATTAACTTAAATGGATTAAGAACTTGCATGAAAGACATGAAGCCATAAAACATATGGAAGAAAACAGCCAAAACACTCCATGACATTGGCTTTATGGATGACTTGATTCAAGTAGCAAGAGAAACAAAACCAAAGAAAGAAACATATCAAATAAGAATGATCAAACTAAAAAGCTTTTGCAGAGTGAAAGAAACTGTCATTAAATAAAAATATAGCCTACTGAATGGGAGACATTTTAACATTAAGTATCTCACATGGGGTTAAGATCCAAGATCTACAAAGAATTCATACTACTCAATAATAACCCCAAGACCTATGGACAGAAGAGGGCAATGTAACATGCAGTTTTCTAAAGAAGACATACAAATGGGTCAATAGATGCATGAAAAAAAATGTTCAGCACCACTCATCAGGGAAATGTAAATCAGAGCCACAATGAGATACCATCTCACATTTATGGCAGTGGGCCACATCAAAAGACCAGAAGCAACAGGTACTGAGGATGAGAAAAAAAAAGAAACCCTCATATAGTGTTAATGGGAATGTAGCCCAACACATCCTCCATGGAAAATAATATGAAGGTTTCTCAAAATATAAATAGATCCACTTCATAATCCAGAAATTCCACTCCTGTGTTCATTGCAGCACTAAAATAATCAAGTTACGGAAACAACCTAAGTGCCTAATGCAAGATGAATGGATTAAGAAGATGTATGTGTAGAGTAGATACACACAATGGAATACTCCTCAGCTATGATAAAAAGATGAAGCCTTGCCAGTGGCAACAGCAAGGATTATGTTCAAGAAAATAAGCCAGAAGGAGAAAGACAAGTACCAGATGGTTTTGCTCATATGTGGAAAATAGAGAAACAAAGCCAGGTCAGATGAAACCAAACCAAAACCAACTCTAGAAACATGACTATATAACTAAGGTTATCAGAATAGGAGGGGGAACAAGAAGAGCAAAGGGGAAGAGGGCCCAGTGGATGGAGGACTGGGGATGCCTTGCTTGTGGGTGTGGTATGGTAATGTGCATCTGAAGAGATGTGAACCTGTGCCTCTGAACCATTCACAGGGTTGTGAACTAATGTTACGTCACTGTAAAATAAATGGAGAGATAAGAAAGCCAATTCTAGACTACTGAGTTAATTACTTACCTTCCTTCTCTTGCTAACACCAGCAGAAGTCTCCAGTTGTTTTTTTCAGTGATTGTGAATCACCGCACTTCTGTGATTCATCTCTTATCTGCTCACTTCCAGGGGTCATAAGGCATCGTCTTGACAGAAATAAATGCAGAGGACACCAGGAACCCTTACAGGTTAAGCAGCTCAAATTTTTTTCCACAGGAGTTTTCCTACTTGCAAAAATTGAGATTCCAATAAGGAAATAACATTTTCTTTAGTAGGCTTGAGTTGCGATCCAGAAACTATAAAGTTTCTTCCAAACAGTGTGCTCATAAATCCTTTTAAGCATGCAGCCCTCAGCACAAGTCCCTACTAAATTAAATATCAAGCAGAGCTAGGAAAGTTACATTTGATTATTTTATAAGCTTGTGAGAGTGAAAGTGGCAGTGGAGTTTAAAACTACGATTACTGCTTCTCCCTGTTTGCTTTCTCAGTCTCCTGAAGACTGGTAAAAAGTTCCAGTCTCATGCTGTCCTGTCCATGCATGTTCAGTCTTGTCCTCAGTCCTAAAACCAAGGGCCATCTGTACTTACCCAGCAAACATTGGGAATTTACTGTGACTTTACTTTGTGTTGAGATTCTTCCTTTAAACAAGAAAGACCCCTCTTTGTGGCACCTGACCACAGCAGCTGAAGTAATCAAGCCATCCAGCAGTGATTCAGCAAGTTATTCTGCCCCAGAGACTTCAAGTCTTAATAATTCTGCAGATCAAAAGTTAAATTCTCCAACTGTCCCTCCCCCTTAACATTGAAGAGGAAAATGGAAATCACATTATCAAAAGAGAGCTAGAAGCATGAGTATATTCTACAACTCGAGGCACTTCAGTTATTTGGACAATGTGCAATAATTCAGTTCTAGTCCTTGGCTGCCTTTCTCCAGTTATAAGACCTGAGGGAGTCATTTCATATCACTAGGTTTGTTAAATGTAAAAAGGAGATAGATGAGATTTTAAAAGTCCTTCTGGCATACACATTCAGATTGTGCTCAAATTGTGAACTGAGAGGGCTGTCAATCTCTTGGAACAAGTTTGTAGAGAAAGGCCGTCTTGGGAAATTTACTGTCCTCTGGCATCCACCGTCTGACCCTAAATAAAGCTACTTATAACTTGCAGCAGGAAAGGAAAGCATGAATGCTTGAATACCCTTGATAAGATAAATGGTTCTTCTATTTGGGAGGTTGAGCTTTGTGACCTAATGTGTATCCTTATCAAGTGCTCAAGCAGAATGGTGACAGCGAGGTGAGGTTGCTGCCTTCTCCTCCACACCAGCTGGAAAAGCCCTGGTCTTTAGATGAAATGGGTTCTAGACACATGGTATTCTCATGCCAATGGAAATGGCACCCATCTGGGACCAGCGGGTGATCATCTAGGCAACTTCCTACCTACACCTATAATTTTAAGATTGTACAGGTAACACACTCTGATTTTTTTACACCTATAATTGAAACCTTAATAGCACACATTTTTATTGAGATGAATCTTCAACAGCTGCAGGTGGGACATAGTTCGCTAGGGATCTCTATATTAAGAGACATGTAATCCTACTTTAGTTTTTATATGAAAAAAAAATTGATAGTGACACCATAATATTTGACCTTAATATCTGCACCTGGAGTCATTCAGCAAGAATACCAGAGGAATTTTTCCAACAAATTGAGCTCTATACATGAAGAATAAATGATTCTGAAATCACATTTACTTGCATTTTTTAGAAGTGCCTTAGTGGCTCAATTAGCCTTGATGAATTAGGTCTTTCTCTGAAATGGAGGAATCTTATAACTCATTATTAGAACATTTTATGGAAAGGCACAAATCCAAATTGTTAGTAATTTAAGATGCATATTTCAAAAGTGCATGATTTAATTCAGTGGAATAGATGAGATTAAGAGTAAATTTGCTCCAACCTATTGTCATAAAATGTAGTCCACATTATAACGCATGGGAGGTAGTCTTAATGCAACATGCTTGAGAATTTAAATCTTCTTATCCTGGAATTCCATCCATGGGTCCTATATAGAACCCATGGGTCCTACAAAGAAGTGTGCCCCTGTCTGCTTATGGAAACCAGTGATACTTTCACATTCTTACTATATCTATAAGCACTTAAAATACATGATCTTTGAGCCCATTCAGAAAAAAAATAGCTGTTGAGGAACAGGAAGTAAAGGAAAGAAAAGTCACTTAGAAAATAAATGTGCAAAGGCCTTTCTCCTTACTCCTAGAATTCGAATAGATGAGAAAGAGATTTCAGGTCATTTTTACAGGAATTCAAAAGAGGACCTTTCGCCTCTTGTCTCCGGTATGTTATCCATCCTCACTGCCACTGCCCAAGGTCAAGAGCATTAACATTTTCATCTGACAAACTAACTGTAATAGCACACTAACTGATTTCTTAGGAATCATTTTTGCTATAACCTGCCCGCTTTCCAGGATGTTAATAGAGTGATCTTGCTGAAATAGACATTTTTAAAAATTAATTTGTCAGTCACTTACACAACTGTGTAATTTTGAGGGTGCAACTTCACACCGCCACATGTGCTTGTGCTTCACTTACCCTCAAATCACTGCCATGCTTAAAAAATCTTTCTGTGAAAATAAAAATGTGCAAAATGATGTAAAAATAATCTTTGTAATAAATAAAACAAAAATGAAAAAAAATCTTTCTGTGTCTCCCATAACCGTCATAATAAACTCAGATTTGTCAGAACAGTGCTCAGTTTCCTCCATCATGGAACGAGCTATCTCTGCACCTCCAGGAGAATGCTTTGCTCCAGTCAAATCAGTCTACGTGCAGTTTTGCTAGTGGATCTGTGTTTTCATGTCTCTGAACTTTTACACATGCCATTGACTTCTCACTTGAGCTGAAATTGCTAGGATGAAAATAATAGCTAAAATTTATTAGACACAATTATTTCAGATGTAATTTTGAAGGTTTTTTATTTATCAGTGCATTCAGTACTTCCAGCAACACACTTTCACTTTATAAAGGAAGAATCTGACCCAAAGCAGTCATCTGTTTGAGTTAAGAGTTAGACCTGGAATTCCAAGCCACGTGCTGGTGACCACAATGTTCCACTGCCTTGAAGCCTTTATTTACATCAACATTCAGTTATGATAGTGTCTCACTAGCTGGCTTCGTGGTACCCTGCTCTGAAGTAGGTGCTGTGCTTCTGAGCCTTAGTATCCCTTCCTCCTGTCACAACATAGCTCGTGGTCTTCTCATGCTAACTTCCAGGAGACGCCGGGATCTGTACTGTCTTGCTGTTTTATGCCTAGTGGTTTGTAAATACTGATGGAATGGAGAAAAACTTATTGTTCCCTGCAACAACTTATTTAATTTTCTTGTAATTTTTTTTTTCATATTTCTAGTGAGTAGTTTCTAGCAGATGGTTGACACTTAGTGCATTTTGGCTGAAAGCTAAATGTCTCTATAGACTCTTCTGGTAGAAATAGATCAGCTACCATAAAATAGAAGTTCTCCTTATTTTGCTTTATCATTTTTTTGATACTCTTCAATCACAAATACCACTACCCTCACACAATCATGAACTATCAAAAAAACTTGTGTAGAAACAAGAAACTTCTCTTGTGTTCCTTAGACTTGTAGGGTATAGCACACTTTTTAATTTTAGCATAATAATGAAAACAAATTGCAACAGAATGCTATTTGCTATAGCAGTAAAAGTAAAGGGAACACTTGTTATGTGTCATGTACTGATGTAAACATTTTATATGTGGTTTTATTTCATAATAATGTAAATCTTTTATGATAGGCATTATTGTCGCCATTTTACAGAGCAAAAACTGAAGTTGGGGGTGGGAAGTGAGGGTGTAACTGAAGACACACACTAAAGACACACAAAGCATAATTTGCAGAGTGGAGACCCAAACCTAGATCTAAAGTATCTAATTGATCAGTAGCCCGTCCAGTGGCATGGTGTCTGAAGTTGGGGGTGGGAAGTGAGGGTGTAACTGACCACTCTGTATACAAACTCAGGTAGATGTAAAAGTGAAGCAACTCTATCCACTCTGTCATACAGTGGCAGGTTCTGTATGTAGTTTGCAGTGTTGTGACATGAAGGTCTCCTTTCCTAGTCATAAGGAGAGCAACTTCGGTGCAAGACTGTGAGACTTGAACAAGAGGATTGAACCCTTTGGTACTCAGTTTTTCTACCTGCAAAGCAAGGATAATAATACAACAGACTTTCTAGGGTTTGGACACTGACTCCTGAGCTCTGATGTCAGTAGATGTCCCTACAGTACTTCTGGGTAAGTGCTGCTCTCCAGGCCTACTGAGCAGTAGTTTTGTGCGTCCGAGGTCTGCTTTTGTCTGACTTCAATACACCATTCCTTATTTCTCTTTATTTCAGGTTTTGCCGCAGAATGGAGTATGTGGTCATGAATTTAAAAAATTCTTTTGTTTTGTACTTCTTTCCCCAAGAAGTGAGAAGGTGCCTTGCTTTAACTCTAACAGTGATGCAGTTTATGATACAGCTGTTGTATAAATTGCAGTCAATTACTTACAGTTAGCAATTGAAATTCCCAATAGTAGTAGAGAAACTAGCCATTTGTAAGTCATTTGTAGTAATCTTTAGTAACCAATAATTAGACACTAATTAGCTCATTTGCTTTGTGTTGTTTTTACTTAGTAAGACATTTAATGAGTTAATTACAAGAAAGAGAATTGAATAGTAATTAAATGCCAATTAAAGGGGGTTTTATATGTAAGCAAAGTACTTTGGTTAAATAATAATGCTTAAAACTAAAACAGTGAACTAAGTGATTTAAGGTAATGTGATAAGAATTGTTTCATCCCTTATACCGATTTCCATGTTGCATTAGTCTTGGCTTGGAGTGCAAAAGACTGAACAAGTCTCAGGTTATCAGAATTTCTCAACTTCAGTTCTATTGACATTTGAGCCTGATGGCTTTTTGTTGCAGGGGTCGTCCTTTGCATTGTGAGATGTTGGGCATTACCCTAGTTCCTTACCCACTAGAGGCCAGTAGTATTTTCACACTTGTGACAAAAGCCTCTCCAGTCATAACCAGATATCCCCTGGGAGCCAAACTGCTCCAGTTGAGAACCACTATATTAGGTGAAATACCACTATTTTTTTCTTTCTCTCAAAATTATTTTCACTCCACCTAAAATTGGGTGTTTAATTGGGGCAACTGTTCCAGTTGAGAACCACAATATTAGGTGAAATACCACTATTTTTTTCTTTCTCTCAAAGTTATTTTCTCTCCACCTAAAATTGGGTGTTTAAAGCTCATGATAGTATTTGTAGATTCCACTGACTATATAGATTTGTAGATTCCACTGACTATATATTGCTAAGAATGAACTACTAGAGTGGCAGGAACACTGAGTTTGGCACCTGAAGAGTTAGAGTTCTAACAAGTGTCAAATTTACACAGTGCATGACCATGACTGAGTAATGTCACATTGGTGACTGTCAGCTTCCTCACTGATTTAATAAGAACAAGAGAACCATTTCTAGTTCCCATAGGGTTATAGGCATTGGGACCCCAAAACCACCTTGCATTATGACTTTCTACTTTTGATCACAAGCCTCAACCAGAATTTTCCCTGACCTGTGATCTATTATTTTTTCTCTCACTCAATAATATTTGATGAGTGCTTCCTCTGTGTCAGGCACTTTTCCAGGCACTGGGGATATAGCAGTGAATAAAATACATATGCTTTCTTATGTTAGAGGAGAGATGGCATGGAGACAAATAAGCAGAGAGTGGGGATGGAGATTTCAGTTTTAAGGAGGATGATGCTAGAAGTTCCAAATTTAGGTTGCTTCTTCTAAGGAGCTAAGATGTGAAGGGAGAGGGAAGTGAGTAATGTGGCTATGGAAGGAAGAGATTTTAGATCAAGGGAACAACCAGTGTAACATGCTTTCCTTTTTCTTAGAATTTAATAAGTGAATGGACTTACATAGACATCACTATTGATCTTAATGTTTATAAAATTGGGCATTTTGATAAAAAAATCTCAACTTTTCCTTTTAAAAGGTGTTTCTAGGTGATTTAAAATATGCATTATTATACATTTTATTACTATTTTGAAGTAATGGAGAAATGGGGGAATGTATTGATATATTCCAATTAAACATAGTGAAAGAAGTCAGTAAAAAAAATGTTAAGCACTGTGTTAAAGTCTTCAGTTTTGTTACTCTTGTCAATTTGAGTCTGTTGACAAGACCTCAGCACCACATTGAGAGATCACACTGTAACCTATACAATTTGAAATCCTTGAGTTACCAATAGAAACATCTTGTATTTTAATTAGAAAGCCTAATAAATTATGTATATTGACCTTAGAATCTTAGCCACCAAATACAAATCAGTCATTATCGTAATAAAAAATGTATTCTCACATTGCTGCATTTTAATACTCTTCACAGTTCACAAATTTAAAGGACAGATCACTAATCTCAAATTTGGAGGCATACAAGTTGATTTTTAAGAGTAATTAAGCAATTAATATTATCATTAGTTAGTTCTATGATAGACTGACATACCCAGACACTTTTTTTAGTACCTTAGAGACTATATCATCTAGCAGTTCACCAGTCTTAGATCATTATTTATTTTTTGAACATTTAGAATATATTACTCTGTAGAAATTCCTCAGGAAAGACATGAATGAACTGAACTACTTCAATCCTTTAATTATGATGGCCTTCCATGTCATATTCATATGGCTTTTAGCTTAATTTGAAACAATAGGTCACAGTTGATTTTCGCCATGTACCTATATTCTAAAACACTTACATCATTTATAGGGACACTATCTTGCCCTCTTCTCTGTTTTGCTTTGAGATCTTTGTGTGACATTTACCTCCATCCATTTCAGTTGCACACATTCACAGAACACCAGTTTTTCTGAATCTTGAGAAGGGTTAAAGTAGCTATTCTACTATCACACTTCCAAAGCTCCGTCTCTGATTTCCTCCTTTTCAAAGTGAAATAAGTTCAGAATTTGCCTCCTTTGCTGTAGGCCCTTGGCCTTTTCCAGGGCCTTCTCTTTTCTCTGTACCTACGTAATTTTTCTGCCCTATTCACTGAAGGGATCCCCGTCTAGCAGTTTCTCCTCATGGTGGGACATTGTCCTAGAAGGGGTCTGTTAGTTTCCAGACTTCATAGTCCCTCTAGTCTGCAGCACTTTTAGACCTCACTGCAGTGCCTGTGTGTTGAGGTGACTATAAAGAAGGGTTTACCCCGCTCCTCGGGTTTGCTGCTGACCTCAGTTGACTGGCAGTATACTCTCCAGTGAGCTGAGTGTCTTGGGTTCTCAGTCCACCAGTATGCAATACCTTTCTTCTGCCTCATCCTTCACAGTTGCTGATATCTCAAGGGCCTTGTAACTCTAAGTGATCTTTCTCTACCTGTTTGTATTTTGGGGTTGATGGGCACATCTTTGTTATGTGGCTTGGATGGTGACTGCTATCTGTATGATGTTTGTTTGCTATTTTAGTTGCTCTACTTATTTTACTGGAGAAATTAGGGAGAATCATGCTGTGTGATCTCCACCATCACTATCATCTTAATACTCCATCTGTGCTTTCTACCTTGTTCTCTTGTATGTGCACCTGGGGCCACCTCACAGCTACTTGTCTGTGAAGAGAGGATGTACATCCATTTAGAGAAAAGACTAGCACATCACCCCTGTTCTCCTCACACTCAGCTTCTGGGAAGGCAGCAGTCAAGGGGACCATAATCTTTCTAAATGATACTGGTACAGTGTCCATGCTATAGGACTCAATATCTTGGAGATCTGTGAAAGGAAACTTCAGGCTTTATAACATTAAGAAATATGGGGTTTCTTCTCGTGACACAATTTCTTGCCAGCAGTGCTCTTTGTCAGCAGTTCCTCTCACACCTGTAAAGATTAGAGAACTCTTCAAAACAGGAGGTGAATGATGGTGGTGAGTGTACAGGACTGGATTCTTGAGTTGCATTGCATTTTCCAAAAGAATGTTTAAAAGCTTCTGCTCCATGTTTTTTTTTTTTTTTTAAGATTTATTTATTTGTGCATACAGAACTAGGGTACAGGCCAGAGGTGCAGGGGCAGTGAGAGGATTCATCAGAGTGGGAAGCAGAACAGGCAGATCAACGAAGTACACTGCTGAGGGGACCAGCGGGCAGGTCAGGAGAGGTTTGCCACGCCATGTGGGTCACCTCCAGGGTGGGGATCGAACTCCTGCTGAACTGGTTTTAGCTTCTTAGTGCTGTGCTGTAACCCGCTGCACCACCAGGAAAGGCCCTTCATGTTGGTTTTTGCCCAACATGTTAGCTGTTAAATGGAAACATTATATGTAGCAGAACCACTGTGTGTGTGTGTGTGTGTGTGTGTGTGTGTAAAATTCCCGGGAAAAAAGAAGCAGTCAGCAGCCCTGTCCTTAATCCTTATTCCATAGATTGCCTTTGAGAGGCTGTGCGGGTCTGGAACTCTCCATACAGAGCCCTGTCTCCATGCCCTAGGCCTCCCTCAGATGTGCTGAGCAGAATCTGTGGAAACACAGCTGTTTCTGGCTTCAGCTTACTTTTAAGGTGTTAAGGGAAATTAGACTTGAATTACATTTGGGAAAATAATCTCTACTTTATTATCATGAAGCAAATAAATCTTTAATGGTATTAAAAAGGCACTTCAAGGTATTTTTCTGCCTCTCCTTTTCCTTCCTCACTAAATCTTACTTTCTAAACAACACATTGCTGAGTTAAGTGTAAATGAATCAGTAGCATATGGCTTAATCTTCGCGCAAATCCCCTTTGGGCTAGAGGAATTAATTGACAGAGTTAGTGGCAAAGCTTCCTTGTAGTGTTTGGAACCCCGCACTTAGGCAGCACGACTGGAATCACTTAAGGATTCCAGTATCAGTCTGGTCTGCTGTCGCCATCTCGAAAGTTTTAAAGGGCTAGTGGACAGGCAGCCTTCAGAGCCACTACCCCATGCTCTCCAGTCACTGTTTTCCCTCTGTCTTTATTTCCCTGAGATTTTATTAGGAAATGAGCATCAGTTGTGTTCAAACCAAAGGCGCCATTGCCTGCTGCGAAGTGAGACATTCAGGCACAGGCAAATGAGAAAACAGGAAAACCTACAAACGGGGCTGTTTTCCTCGCTAATGTTTCAGAAGTCCCATGAATTCTAAGTATCCCATAGAGAACTCAGAATGAGATAAAAGGGAGTAGGTTTCTGATTCATCTCTGAAGATTACTTCTTAAGTTTTCTCACTATAGGCAAATGTTAATTAACATTCTGTTGTGCTTGCTAGTGTTTTAATGGGAGTGTCAGAATATATGCGATGTAAGGGACATGATGGGCCTTCAGAGTATTGAGATGCTGGAGTTGAACTCTCTCTGCTTCTCACCAGTTGGAGAGCTGTCTACAGAAGCTGAGCTGCAATAGCAAAGATTGTTAGGCCCCTATGGTAAGATTTTGCTGACTAGGGGTGAACTCTGAGGCCAGGGCACTTTGGGCTATTGTGGCAAAATCCATCCAGGTAGCATTATCTGCTTAGATTCCAGTCAGCTTAACAGTCGCTTCATATGGAATGTCTGATAATCAAGAATACTAGACATTACCCTCTCAGCCACCCAAAGTCAGTTTGCTTTCCAGTTTTGATGATTTCACTCCCACTTATTTTTTGTTTAAGATTTATTTATTAATGTATACAGAACTGGGGTACAGACCAGAGGTGCAGGGGTGGTAAGAGGATTCACCAGAGAAGAGTGGGGAGCAGGACAGGTCGACTGATGAAGTACACTGCTGAGGAGAGCAATAGGTAGGTCAGGAGAGGTCTGCTGCGCCATATGGATCACCTCCAGGGAGGGGATCGAACTCATGTTGAAGTGGCTTTAGCTTCTTAGTGCTGTGCTTTAACCCACTGTGCCATCAGGGAGGACCCTCACTCCCACTTTTTAAGACACAAATAATTGCTTCCCCACCTCATACTCATATTTTATTTCGCCCTGACCTAATCCCATGTACTCTCTCTGCTAGCAAGAGCAGGAGGAGGAACTATTTTCTCTGCTGTGCATATGGGGACTTAGAGACACACTAGACTTTGCAGGTAACTCATTTTGGCTGTGGGTCTTAATAGCATAAGCATCCAGTTCTTCTTTTAACATGGGTTTGCTAACATGTACCTCAAAGTACTGCAGTGAGAATTAAATAAAATGCTATTTATAATAAACACAGTGCAATAATTGCCACTTCACAGGGGCTCATAGCTGGATCTTTTCTATTTTCCTATCTGGTTTATGAAGTCTTAGACATCAACATTGAGGGTTATTGTACTCTGAAGTTGATTGCCTAGGGTCACAGTGAAGGTCAAATGGTTTTGCTTTTGTGTCAGTTGACTGAAAATTTTAGGAGTTGGAAGAAGTCTTAGAAAAGTTATTCCTCAAAGCCATTTAAAGACATACCTTTCAAAAGCAAGGTGCCCCTGAACTCAAGCTGCTGTTTTTCAGCACTGATACATGTGGGGATGGAACCTCCTTTCCCCAAATAACCACAAAATTCAATCAGTGTAACTACAGAAATCACAGCTGACTCATATTTTTTCTTCAGCTGTTTTATGTACTTTTATTATCTCTGTCACTAGTTGCTTTATAGCTGTTTTATTACCCTCATCATATTTTGAGACATCAAACTTCAAATAACTATTTTTCTTAATTAAAAAAAAACTAGGCAGAAAAGAACATGAAGAAAAATATTGCTAGCACCTATGTACCAGTATAGAAAATTAATGATTGTGAAACTGACAAATTTCACTCTACTTTTGGTTTTCTTTTAAATTGAAATCTCTCCAAGTGTCACCAATACTGTCCTTTTCCCTACTTAGAGTCAATCCTTATTATAGATTTTGTTTAATCCTTCCTGTCTGTTTGTATTTTTATAATAAAAACTTAAAATTAGTGTGTATTATTGTATTAATGTTTTGACACTTCCAGTTTCATTGATGTAAATATTCCTGTTTACACTTATGAAACTTACTGTTTCAATCACAGTATTTTAGAGTGACCCTTGATATATGCTAATCTGCAGATCTGGTAAGTTTACATTAACTTTTAGGGCCTCCCTTGTGGCCTAGGGATTAAGTTACAGTGCTACCACCACAAAGACCTACCTCAATGGCCCACTGTGAAAGCCTGAGTTCTATCCCTGGCCAGGGAGCTGACCTACATGACTCAGCAGACCTCTACTGTCTTACCTGCTGCTCCTGGTAGCACTGTGTTTCAGTAGGTCTGTCTGTTCTGTTCTCCACTCTGTCTCTGGTGAATACTCTCACCCCCTGCACCTCTGGCCTGCACATTAGGTCCTGTTTTTTTTCTTAATTTTTGCATAGAAGAATTTGGGTAAGGGCCGTAGGTGTAGGAAGTGTTTGTGAGAGGATTCACCAGAGACAGTTTGTGAGAGGATTCACCAGAGACAGAGTGGGGAGCAGAACAGGCAGATCGGCTGAAATACACTGCTGAGGGGAGCAGCAGGCGAGACAGGAGAGGTCTGCTGCACATGTTGACAAGCTCCTTGGCCAGGGATCAAACTCAGACCATCATGGTGGACCTTCACAGTGGTAGTGATGAGACTAAACCCCCAGGCCAGGAGAGAGGCGCACAACAGTACTTTGAATTGAATTTGTGTAGAGTTAAGAGGGAGTAGAGTTGGGGAAGAGAACTTTCCTTGAGGTGAATGGTGGGACGCTTGGAGAGCATGGGTGACATTTGATCAGGCAGATGGCAAGCAGCAGACTTCTGGATGAGTAGAACTGCATGAACAACTTTGGACATGGGACCGCAATTGGATCAAATCAGTTTTTTCAAAAAATCAAATGAGAGACATCTCCCAGAATCACTGCCATCAGAGGCACTGAGAGAACCTAGAACAGGCCACCCCAGCCTCTAAGCTGCTCTGTTTTCGGTGCCTCTTATCTCTTCTCACATTACAGTATAAAGGTGGAGTTCCTTAGGACACATAAGAGATCTGTAGTAGTATGTCAGTGTCCTGAGATGAGAAAGCCAGAAAGGTGTTCGAGCAAAGTAAACTAAATTTCTGGTGGCCAAAAAAAGAAACCAGGTGAGGTGAAAGTTAGTGTATGGTAGCTGTTTACATACCAAGATGGCTAAGGAATGATCTGCCAAGAGGTCATTTGGCAACCAGAGCTGTGTGTTGTACAGCAATGTAAGGTTTGTAGAATAGCTCAAGAGCCAGCTGACTCTGAAAGTGTGAGTTTAAATGCATGGCCAGTTTCTTTCCCTTTGTTCTCTCTTAAAAAATGATCTGCAGGCCATCCCTGGTGGCGCAATGGGTTAGGACACAGCACTGCAAGTGTAGCAGCTGCACAGGAAGTGACCCACTTGGCACGGCAGACCTCTCCTGACCCGCCCGCTGCTCCCCTCAGCAGTGTACTTCGTCAGTCTGCCTGGTCTGCTCCCCACTCTGTCTCTGGTGAATCTTCTCACTGCCCCTGCCCCTCTGACCTGTACCCCAGTTCTGTATGCATTAATAGTTTTAAAAAAAATTGCCATCAAACCACAGGAAATGTTCTGCCTCCTCTGGGGGCAATAGCTTCTCTTCAGCACGCTCATGCTTGGCGCATCAGTGGTGTTTGATGCTTGCTTCCTCCCCTTCTGTTGCAACCCCCTCCCGCTTCAGCTCTGTCCTCCCTTTCCAGTGCACCAGGGAATAAGAGATTTCCACTTTGGGGTCAGATGGATCTACTCGGCATCTTGCTTTCCTCAGTTTCTTGGTGGAGAAGATAACCTTTCTAAATGATGTGTCCAAATCTGAAAGTTAAGTATAATAAAATTTGCCCATCAATAACACAGGCTGGGATTGTGTGGGTTCACTTACATGCAGGGTTTAGATGTGGAACCTGCAGATACAGAGGCTGCCTCTAAGAGACTTAAGCATTTGTGGAATTTGTATCCAAAGGGGAGCCTGAAACCAATTCCCCGAGATACCAAGGGAAGGCTGTTGTGCCATGTGGGTCAGTCCGTGGCCAGTGATGGAACTCATGCTGTAGGGGCTGGTGATATCTTGATAGTGCTGAGACATTAACCTCTTCACCACCAGGGAGGCCTTCTCTTAATTTTTTTAAAGGTGGAATCAAAGCAGGCATTTTTTTTCCCCTATAGCTAATTTTTCTTCAATATTGACTGCATCCTTCTGAATGTCCGAAGTCCAATGTACAAAGTTCTTCCACTCTGCCTGCTTGTGAGTTCTGGAGACTGTCTGCTCTTAGCTTTGGGAATGGTTCTCTCCTTGACCTTGATAGTGTCCTTCCTTGCATGCATGGCTAGGTGCTCAGCTGAAACCACCAGGGGAATTCTCAACAGTGACCCAGAGATTTCCTCGGGTAATGCATCTCTCTTTTCTGGAACTTTGTTGTGAGAGATCTTGCCCTCTAGGGCAGTCAAGTTTCCCACATCAACTCCTTGACTCAGTGGCCTGGGCCTGGAAACTCTGCAGGGTGTAAGCTGGACTGGTGGAGCTGGAAGAGTTTCCTATTTGTTTTCCTTCTCTTGTGCTTACTAACACACTGTCTAAAACTCATCGTTTCCTGTATTCTTCCTAGTTTTTAAGTTATTTCAAGTTAGACTCATCATTCCTATTTTACCTTACCAGGCAGTTACTTTTTTAAAAAGCTAGTATGACCTTATTTCTATTTTGTGATAGATACACAATCTGTAGAGCCACTGAGGTGAATTGTCTTATAGTGCTTGAGGCTGGTTACACAACACGCAGAATTTTATGTTCAATATAATTTTGAAGAAATCCATGATCTAGACAGTAGACAGAAGGGTGTGATTAGAATGGAAATGTATTTCATGTGGAAAATATGGGGAGCAGGAACTGTCTTTAAGGATGTATTCTCTGCATAGCAGCCAGAATGATTCCTTTAAATCAGAAATCAAATCATATCACTAACTTCCTTAAGACCTTCCCATGGTTTTTCATTATACTCGAATAAAATCTAAACTCCACAAAAAGCCTACATGGCCCTGCGTGATCTGCCTGCCACCAGCTTTCTCATCTGTCCCAGCAGCCTGCCCCATCCTCCCAGAGCTTTGTGCACGCCAGTCTTCTGGTTGTCCTTCAAAGCCATTATGCTCGTTGGGACCTTAGGGTGTTTGGTTATCCTCTCTGTTTCCTCTACCTGGAAGATCCTTTTATATCTCTAACCAAGTCAGCTTGTTGTTAACAAACAAAACAGAACACTTATATTCTCATTATTTTTCAGATACCTCTTCAGAGAAGGCATCTTTTAATACTCTATTTCAGTAGCCAGCCCTTCCCTGCAATATGTTGTTGAGAGGGCTCACCACCATTTTTCTCTAAAATTTGTATGTATTAACTTATGTCTGTCTTTTTCTCCTGCATGTAATCTTTTTAAAAAGACTTATTTATTTATTCACACAGAACTTGGGTCCAGGCCAGATGTGCAGGGGCGGTGAGAGGGTTCACCAGAGACAGAGCGGGGAGCAGAACAGGCAGATCGATGAAGTACCCTGCTGAGGGGACCAGCGGGCAGGTTAGGAGAGGTCTGCCCGCCATGTGGTCACCTCCAGGGCAGGCGGGGATCGAACTCATGTTGAAGTGGCTTTAGCTCCTTAATGCTGTGCTTTAACATGCTGCGCCACCAGGGAGGGCCGCATGTAATTTTTATGAAGGAATTTCTTTCTTATTTGCCACTACATGATCATTTTTTGAAAAGATTTATTTATTTATGCATACAAGAGCTAGAGTAAAGGCCAGAGGTGTGGGAGGGTGGGTGAGAGGATTCACCAGAGACAGAATGGGGAGCGGAACAGGCAGATCTTTGGAAATACACTGCTGAAGAGAACAGCAGGTAGGGTAGGAGAGGTCTGTAGCTCCATGTGGGTTGCCTCCTTGACTAGGGGTCAAACTTGTGTTGCAGTGGCTATGGGCAGCTCCATCATGCTGCACTTCAACCTCAAGGAGATTGGACACCAGGGAGTCAATTTCTAAAACAGTAACTGGCAAGTGAAATATCCATAAATGCTTACTTAAAGAATGAGGAAATGTAGTAGAGTAGACTTATATGTTTATTCCAAATACTGTTTCTCTAATTATGCCAGAGATAGAAAAGAAAATAATCATTATTGAGTACTTATTACATGCAAGTCATTTTATATATATCATCTCATTGAATAGGGACAAAATACAATCATTTTCTAGTTACCAGTTAAGATTCAGAACGGTCACATTCCTTTGTCTAGTTAATAGAGGAAAAGGGATCTCAATGGTTTTCTCCAAGTACCCTCATTTTTCTTTCATATTCTAGTGCAGATCTTCAGTCTGGTCAATAGTACAGAGATTAGTTCATTATTTTCTGTTTTTCTTTTTCTTTTTTTTTAAGGTTTATTTATTTATGCTTACAGAACTGGGGTACAGACCAGAGGTGTGGTGGGTGAGAGGCTTCATCAGAGACAGAGTGAGGAGTGAAACAGCTGAGGGGAGCAGCAGGCCGGTCAGGAGAGATCTGCCACGCCATGTGGGTCAGCTCCCTGACCAGGGAATCAAACTCATGTTGCAGTGGCTGCATCTAGTTCATAATGCGGTTGTGCCACCAGGAAGAGCCCTCATTTTTTTTTTAAAGAAATCACTTGTGCTAGTCACATGGCATACTGTGTGGTATGGAAAGAAGTGTTGCTTTTGCTCTGTGCTGGTTGTTTTAATACAGGTGGGATAACTGCATCCTTTCCATTGTCATCTTAGGTACATTTACTTTTGATAATAAAATCAGAAAAGACTGCCCCTAAAAAATGCTACATCCCAAAGCCTAGTAATAGTATTCTCTTCTGTTTTGGATTATAGTCAACACTTCACCCTTTTTGAGGGGAAAAATAGCTGGTTGCCTTTAATGGGAATTTAGACCTTCTGTTTTATAGTTGATAGGACAAAGATAATTTAAATAACCTCAGAGGACTATGAGTTAAATCTTGGGATGTGCTAATATTTTGCTTATGAATCTCATTAGTGTGGCCCAGTCCAAAATAGTTATTTCTGTTGTTCACTATAACTATTTAACTGAGGTTTAATTGACATAGAAATAGTATTAGTTTCACATGTACAACATGATGATTTTTTGTAGACATTGTGATCAACTTAGTAAGCCTAGCTAACATCTATTACCACTTATGGTAAGAACTTTTTAAGATCTAATCTTTCAGCAGCTCTGAAATATGATATATATATTTCAAGGCTATATTATAGTCATCAAGTTCTGCATTACATTCCCATTCTCATTATTAGAACGCAAAATCCAGATTATCCTTTGGCATATGGATGGAAAATTAAGCTTTTTTACATGCTGATGGCCTATTTATTTATTTTTCAAAAATGCGTTAAGTTTAAAGCACTGTCCTTCCCAGCTGCATTTCTTGATAGATCTTCAAATAATCCTGCTGCTGCTTGAAGGTGTTAGGTATTTCCTGTTGGATTGGCAACTCTGAGGCTTGCTGATGGCAAAAGGGTAGGAAAAGCTGGTCTAGGGGAAGATCTTGGTTTACCTACATCACACTGATTCTCTAAGGTTTAGTTTGTTTACTGTACTTGGAGAAAAACTTTAAAAACTGCAGGAAGATAGAGAGAACTCTCAAATCCCTTGATTGCCCATCTGTTTCATCTAAAAATCAAGCTAACCTCCCCTGGCCGCTATAATATTTTACCTTGCCTTCTGACTTCGGGACTTCAGTTCCCATAAAGGAGTCAAGAGCATGATCTATAACAGAAAAGCTGAATAAAAATAAAGAGATAGAATATAGATCACCGATGGGCAGTTGCTACTGTGTGTGTCTGTGTGTGTCGGTGTCTGTGTTTGTGTGTGTGAACTTTACAGAGTAAAGTTCAAGTCTCCAACCTATGTTGTGAATTCTACCTCAAGGGACCCATCAAGCCCCTCACCCAAGACATGTGGCTGATTAAACCACCCACATGTCATAGATGGAATAGATGGAGAAGTTATCGAAGCTAGAAGTGACCTTCTATAACTATTTTATTTTTTTCACTTTTTAAATTGAAGCAACATTGCATTATAAAACTATGTAAGCTTCCGGCGTGCATCATTAATCAATGTGTGTATTTACTATATTAAGTAATATACTAAGTAATTCCGTGTCTATTGGAATCAGTCGTCTGTCTAGTTAATCTCTTTACTCCTCCATCTTTAGGCTCAAAATAAAAAGGGTCAGTGGGCTCTGAGCAAGCAACCTATGCAGCCAGAAGGTTTGTTGATTTATTTAATGCTCTGCTGTCCCTGTAAGATACTTCCTATTTGTCATTGCAATGAATGTATTTGGTTTTGAGGAAAAATTGCGTGCAGTGTTTCCTTTGCTGGTGAACTAAGTGGTAACTGCAGCACTGATATGGAAGGTCTTAGCTAGAGGAATGATGGTGCTTTCTTTTGTCATCAGCAATTGACGTTTCACATTTCTGATATGCTGCTGGTCAGTGTACTGGCCTAGATGCCTGGTTTTAAGAGTAAGATGGTATTTGCCCTTTGAGGTTTCGTGGTTTTTGCTGCTGGGTAATATAGAGGATTGGGAAGGATGAATGGATCAGTTTTGGGATCCTGTTCCTACTTTACTGCACAGAGTGGGCCTTTTTCTGCATTTAGAAGATCTCTTCAGAGTCTAAAGTCCTATTAATATTGTTCCTGAAAATCAGGATGCATGGTTGAGAATTTGGAAAAAAAAAGAGAAACATATATCACAATTATTTTCCAGGATGAGAAGTATTTCCTTAAGGTTTGGATTTGGTAGGGGCAGCTGCCTGGACATATAGTGGCAAGTTGAAGCTCTCTTTCTCATGCCAGCTAAATTATGACTTCACAAGAATCCTCTGAATCGCCTTGGTTCCTTTCTTGTAACCCTTCTTGCCTCTGAACTGCCATTTTTATGACTTTCATTGCTCATTTCATACTTACATTTGCATTACTGAAAATAATACTTGCTATAAAAATATTATAGTATTACAATATTATATATTTTTGTTTCTGGTAGACAAAATTTTCATTTGTGTTGAATGAAAAATAAATCAGTAAATATTTTCTGAAAGTGTCAGGAATGGAGTGGTTGGCTTACCAGATGCATTTCAGGAGTTTAACTGAGGTCTTCCACTGTGTTTGTGGCGAAAGCTCCCTCCCTATTTTGAGTTTCTTTAGGAGTACTTGTATGAACTAGTGAGCATATACAATGAGGACAGTGTCGTCAATGTAATGTCATACTTGTGCTCCAGGAGAAAGTAGAGTGCAGTTGAGATGTTTCCTGCAAAAATTATGTGTGATTAAAAGCTGTTGGGGTTCCTCATGGAGTGGTTCAACGTATATGTATATTATGTCCCTGCCAAAATAATGGCAAATTGCAGTTGAGAGATTGCTGAACTCAGCACTGAATAGGACACAATCATATCTATTGTGCTAAATATTTATCAGTTCTTGATTAGATGGAGTCAGTAATTCAGTGACATATATTAATGTTGGAAACATGGCATTAAATTTGAGGCAATTTACTCTTAGGCACCATTCATTGACATGAGGTTTAAGAACAGACCAACCAAACTATTAAATTGAGAAGGAGTGTGTGTAATCGCTTATCTAAATAGGTATATTGAGTGTCAATTACGTCTTGTCTATTGGGTGTCAATCTTTGAAACCTCTGTTTTTGTTTACATTGGACCATATTAAGCACAGTCCCACCTGGGCCTACTTGTTTTCATTTATTTCAGCTGCTGGAAGCCAGTCATGTATGCATTAACCCCTCACCCCCAAAACGTCCTGAAGGCAATTTCTACTTCACATATTTTTTCATATTCTCCATGCCAATGGGATTCTTCTAGACACATTGCTGGCGTGCAATCAATATGTTGTTTTTGAAATGTACAGTTCAATAACAGCCATCTGTGATGGTAAGCCAGTGGGGAAGTCACTGTCATCTAAAGATCATAGAATTTGTTCTCCCAATCTGATTTGGGTTTTGGCTTTTCTACTTATTACTGTTGCAGAAAGGACAGATCAGTTTCCTCTCTGAGCATCTATAAAATAATTTTCAATCTAATGTTGAGGTGAGTACCCAGTGAGATTTGGTCTACTGAGTACCTGGTACACAAAATGCACTATGACCCCTTCTCCACTTTGCTATTTTCAAAGCAGTTCTCCCCACCTTAGACACTGCTGTGATTAATCATACTTTGAAACATGAGAGTGTCTAGAAGAGTCCTTTCTGCTATAGGCTACTCTGCCATGCTGTTTATAACTTAGTAGGCCTTATTTTTTTTTTTTTTTATCATGTGTAGTTACCTTGACCAATTATTTCTAGAATTTCCTATGATTTTCAAGGTGATGATTTAGTTGGAACCTGGACTTGATAAGACCTTAGGAAAGTGTTTCCCATGACAGTGCATGAGGCAGATGGCATTCTCTGATCCTTCTGCTAGACTCTGAAGGGTGAAGATTTGCATTTTTTTTTCTTTCTGGATGCTATTTCTTGTGAATGAAGAGCATGAAAATAGAACTGACTGCCTACTCCACTTCTGCTTAGAAAACTGTCCTTCAGCTTTGCTCATCTGTATTCATCCTCAAAAACTTTACACAGCCCACGTCACTTCCTCCCTAAAAGCAGCTGTACTTCCTCCTTCCATCTGACAGAACACCTCCCACACCCTTTACATAATACTGGAAAAGAAGAGGCCAAATCTAAATTACCAAATCTAACTTTTAAAATTATTGTACAGATTAAATTGACTCCTTTTTCTTAGCCATAGGATAAATGGAAAAAAAGGTCATTAACCAATGTGAAAGCAAACATCTATATATAAACAGTAGTTGCTCAAATAATAAAAGTAACATATACTTGATGCACTATTATAGGAATGTTTATGTTAAAATTAATAGAATTTTCTTTCAACCTCCAAAAATGTCATTTTCATTGTATCTGTTGTTAAAAAAAGTTGTCATTTCACATATTTTACTTGCTTATGTGCAATTACACTGATTATATACATGTATAATTGCATTATGAAAATTGAATCACAATATCTGTTACTCTGATTTTCCCCATTAAATGTTCTTTATTTAATATTTTTAACACTATGTATGGCTCAGATGAGTTTTTTTCACTTCACAGTATTTCATGAGTGCACTTCCAAGCCAATTTTTGAAAATGTCCTCACTTTTTTACAATATGTGTGTGATATATCAAGAATGTACTATAGTTCTGGGCCTCCATGGTGGTACAATGGGTGAAGTCTCAGCACTTTGAAGCTACCAGCAGCCACTGCAACGCAAGTTCTATCCCTGCCCAGGGAGCTGACCTATGTGGTGCAGCAGATCTCTCCTGTCTTGCCTGATGTTCTCCTCAGCAGTTTATTTCAGTAGATCTGCCTGTTCTGCTCCCCACTCTGTCTTTGGTGAAGCCTCTCACCCTCCACATCTCTGGTCTATTCCCCAGTTCTTGTATGCATAAATGAATAAATCTTTAAAAAAAGAAAAAGAGCATCCTATAGTTAATCATTCTCATACTGAGTGGCATTTAGATTATTGCATGTTGTTTTTTTTTTTTGGCTAATAAGTTAATGCTTTCATAAACATATATGTTTAACACACACATATGTATATGTGTGTGTGTGTGTATGCATCTATATTTTAGTTTTAAAATAAGTTTCCAGATAAGATTGCTTGGTCAAAAGATGTTTGCATTATAAATTATAATCTGTTGAATATACTGCCAGAAGGCTAGTCATGAGTTGTAACACTCAACAGTGCATAAGTAGACATAGTTCCTTGCTTCATAGGATGTTAAAATTTTCACTTGGCGGGAAAAAAAACTCACCTTTTAAGGATTTGTATTTATTTTGTATAAATACAAATTTTCATATATTTATTGGCCTTTTGTATATTATTTTCTGTCACTGTTCAAATACTTTGCCCATTTTTGTTGGTTTATTTATCTTTTCTTATCAGTTTGAATGAGCTCTTTATAAATGAATGATAATTATCCCTTGTCTTTCATAGGCATTGCAAATAGGTTGTATTTTTCCATGTCTATTTTGTCTCTCTTGACTTTGCACATAGCATCTTTTACCATAAACAGATTTTTACATTTTGTGGAACTAAATGATTTTTTAAAAGACTTGTTGGTTTTCTGTAAAGAAACTTTGAGAAGTGGATATTTTAAACATACCCTTTCAGACTTAGAAAACAAAGCTATCTTTTCACTGCCTACAAAGAGTTATCTCACAGTGTATTCTAATTTTCCAAAAAGTGTCCTCATGAATCACACCTTTAAGTTGATTCTACCTATTCTTCATGCATTGCCTCTTAGCCTGAATTGACCCTTCTTTGCTGTACTTTGTGGTACTGAACCTGGATCCTGTAGACAATTCTTCTTTCCAGTTGGCACAATATTATTCTTTTACGTTGTGCTGAAGTGATTCTTCAGGGCCAGCGCAGGAAGGAAGGAATCAGGTCCCCTCTAGTATGCTGTGGCAGCCTGCACGAATGTGTGTGTATACACGTGGGTGTGAGTGCACAGGTCGTAGGTGGATGTCTCCCTGCAGCCTCTGGTGTAGCAGAGGCTCTCATACTTCAGCACGTCTCCCTCTGCCTCACAGCACACAGACTGCTTCCGTCAGGCTGTGTTCCAGTAATGGGCCCTGTGCCCTTGGAGCAGACACCCTTTTCCTCAAGCTCTGATTCTCCGCCTCTGGAGAAGATTCCTTCACCTTCCTAAATTCCTTCCTTTGTTCTTCCTCAACCCTAGACATTATAGCTGTGTCCTGCAGTTGCTCCATCAGTTGCTGCTGTGCTTTAGGAAGCTCTTTTATTCCTTTTAGTAGTTAATCACTTTTACTCATTTTAAGTCTCTTCTTTTTAAAGATTTATTTACTTATGCATACAGGAACTGGGGTGTAGGCTAGAGATGTGGGGAGAGGAGTGGAAGGATTCACCAGAGACAGAGTGGGGAGCAGAACAGGTGGATCTACTGAAATGCACTGCTGAGGGGAGCAGCCTGGGGGACAGGAGAGGTCTGCTGCGCCATGTGGGTCACCCCCCTGGTCCGAAATATAACTTGTGCTGCAGTGGCTGGCCGTAGCTTGCTAGCACTGTCTTTAACCCTGTCTCCTGCCTCACAGCACATAGACTTCCTTCCGTCAGGCTGTTTTCAATAATGGGCTCTGTGTCCTTGGAGGAGACACACTTTTCCTCAAGCTCCCATAGAATGTCTCTGGTTTATAGTGGTCAAGTCTACTTTTATACAGTTTATGATTTTCAGAAAATTTGAGCAAATAGCACAGAATAATCTGTTTTTTAGCTTAATAAAATTTGTCTAGAAATTAATTTTATAAATTGATATTATAAATATTATAAACTTAAATAGAATGAATTGCTAAAAATAAGTTCTTACAGAAGTATTCATATATAAGAGGCAAGTCTCTTCTTTAATTTCTGGACCATGAGCATACTATGTTTATGCATTATTTTGTTTGAGGAGAATGTGAAGATTGGTTTTCCAAATACTGTTTTTGAATGACAGAAATACCTGCTGTTCACTTATACACATCTAAATTTGCAATTGTGTAGTATCTACTAACCTCTCAAAATCTATGGCTAATATTTATGTCTATAGGGTCTTTATCTATAAACCATCATTCCATTCTTATTGTAATTTGTTCACTTAATTGATAGTCAGCATAAAGCAGTCCCATGATTATCCCTTGTCATTCCTATTGAAATCATAGACTTGAAAGGACAGAGCAAATTGTTTTCTCCATCCTCTGTAACCCTGTAGCAATCAAACAGTGCTATTCAGGACTCATTAGAGCTGAGGAAATGTTTTCAATAAAGATGATAAAGAAGAAATTTCAAGAATTGTCTATTGTTTGTTGAGTTCAGACAAAGCTTGGGAAGTTGCTGTTGCCACAGTAACCCATCTGTCTACACTTGTAGCTTTGTCTTTAAGAACATGGGTATGTACATGTGCATGTGTGTGTACATAGGGAAGAGTGAAGGGGGTAGGGAGAAGAGACCTTTTCTCCTTATGTTTTTGGATTCTTAGTATGATCTCCTGATTTTTTCTAGATTCTTAGTAGGTCGTGTTCTTCAAACTATTCCAACAGAGAGAAACCCAGTTATCCCAACAGATGACACCAACTTTATAGAGAGAATAGCTTACTTAATGTTATTATTAATGTTGGATTTGTCTTTGGCAAAGTCCTTTTGTCAGAACTAAGGTCTCTAACTTTGTGCGGAGGAGGAGAGGTTGAACAAATATATAGGTAAACTTCATGACCATTTTTGCATGAGGGTTCTTTTTCTTTTATCTGGAAACTTTTTAATTCTGGATTTTTTTCATTTTTTTGATGATCTCACCATATCATCTAACCAATAGGGTCTCAAAAATATTTATAACATATAAATATAATACCAAAGACTGTGAAACTACCTAATAATTTTTTATAGGTTAAGTATAAAATGTCTTGGGATGTTAGAGATTTTTTTCTTAGTGGAGAAAATAATGTCTCATTGGAAACCCAAAGTAAAAGTATTTTAAATTACAAATATTTTAAAATAGTTCAGATTACATTGAATATGTAAAATATTTCACAATACCTTTATTGTATTTTATAATTATATTACCTGGTATCATAGTATCATACTTTTTATGTATGCGTTGTCATTTCCTGTACCCTGCGATTGTTTCTGCTTCCTTGAGATTTCCAGTCATGTCTTTTAAAATATTATATCCTCAGGGTCAAGCACAGCCCACCCCTGATCATGGGTGAATAAATAAGAGAGACTGTGGATACTTTAATAAAAGTTACTTTAAAATAAAGTAGAAACTTGGCCCTCCCTGGTGGCGCAGCGGGTTAAAGCACAGCACTGAGAATCTAAAGCCACTTCCTCATGAGTTCGATTCCCGCCTGCCCCGGAGGCGACCACATGGCGTGGCAGACCTCTTCCTGGCCCGCCCGCTGCTCCCCTCAGCAGTGTACTTCGTCGATCTGCCTGTTCTGCTCCCCGCTCTGTCTCTGGTGAATTCTCTCACCCTCTGCATCTCTGGCCTGTACCCCAGTTCTGTACAAATAAATAAATAAATCTTTAAAAAAAAAAATAAAAATAAAGTAGAAACTAGTACACTGAATGTAATATAAATGACATGCTCATGAAATACCATTTCAAGCAATTCAGGATTATATCGTATATTCTTAAATGAACTAAAAGATCATTTACCAGATACTTGAAATTCTACTACAGTGTGTCAATTTAAGTAGTTAACTGACCTCTGCTGCTGAGCTTGTGGCTCTGCAAGCATTTGGGAAGAATGTGGATCACTATCTCATATTATCCATTGAGTTAATCTTCAATAGTAAATTACAAATGCTATCTTGTACAACTCTACCTGTTGCAGCCCTTTTCCTATTAAATGACAATGACTAATTAAACATGACTGAGCTCTGGAGAACAGAGATCTTATCTGTTCTAACCCAAAACCAGAGTACAGTTTAAAACAAAGAAGATGCTTAATAAATATTTCTTTTTGGCCATGTTTCTGACTAAATGTTGAAACAATGCTATATGATCTTTCAATACAAGTTCTTCAGAAAATTTGAAAGAACAAAAGAAAAGCACAATTAAAAATGAATGGAACCTCTGCTTCCCTACGACCCAGCAATCCCACTCCTAGGTATCTACCCAAAAGACACAAAAACACTGATTGAAAAAGATACTTGTACCCCCATGTTTA
>NW_004567118.1:10508074-10547925 GCF_000260355.1 Condylura cristata | reverse complement strand
CTGCCTGTTCTGCTCCCCACTCTGTCTCTGGTGAAGCCTCTCGCTGCCCCTCAGCCTCTGGCCTGTACCCCAGCTCTGTAAGCACAAATAAATAAATCTTAAAAAAAAAAAAAAGAATCACCTCTTTTGGGCCATTACAGTGCCTTAGATATGCTTACTGTGCCATCATATATAATTCCTCATTTTTTTTTTTTAAGATTTTATTTATTCACATAGAACTGGGGTACAGGCCAGAGATGCGGAGGGTGAGAGGATTCACCGGAGACAGAGCCGGGAGCAGAACAGGAAGAGAGATGAAGTACACTGCTGAGGGGAGCAGCGGGTGGGTCAGGAGAGGTCTGCGCGCCATGTGGATCTCCTCCGGGGCAGGCGGGAATCGAACTCAGTGGAAGTGACTTTAGCTTCTTAGTGCAGCGCTTTAACCCGCTGAGCCACCAGGGAGGGCCATAATTCCTCATTTAAAGCTATTTTCTCCTTATTGATTTTCTGTCTGGTTGGGGATAAATGTACAGAAACATACAAATACACACAACAAGTATGGTGTAATATTATAATAGTATTTCATACATTGATATTTTTGTTTAAGTATATTTTGCTTGTTAGTATAATTAATAGTATCAGCATAATTGTTAGTATAGTTTAGTATTTACTAATCTTGAAAACATAACTTCACAAAAATAAGAGTTGTAGATGGCAACAAATCACAGTTTACAAATCTAGGGCCCCTTCCCTTTTCCTAATCAAAGGAAAACAGTTTTTGTTCTTTGTAAATACTTTTTCCTTGTTTATCATCATAACTATAAATTCATTGAGGTTTTAGAAACATCTACATTGTGAAATCAGCATTCCAATTAAGAAATTAAATGTTTTCCTTACCTGGGAAGTTCCTTCTTCCTCCAGTCACATTCTACCTTCCAAAGGCAATGATACTTTGACTTCTGTAACCATATCTGACTTGCCTCTGTCCAAATTTTCACTAATGGAATCTGGTAGTCT
Source organism: Condylura cristata (assembly GCF_000260355.1). Taxonomy (NCBI): domain Eukaryota; kingdom Metazoa; phylum Chordata; class Mammalia; order Eulipotyphla; family Talpidae; genus Condylura; species Condylura cristata. The sequence goes on along the minus strand of NW_004567118.1, from coordinate 10,546,929 downwards.
TATGTTTTTAAAATGATATCTTATTTTTACTGAGATGTCTGGTTATCAGCACTATATGATTTAGGGGAATTGGTTCATGCCCGTTCAGATGTCTGTCACCTCACGAGTAAGGGGCTGTACCCCATTACTCTTTCACCACTCCTCACCGGTCTATATTAAATAAACAATAAATATATACACCTTTCATTGTTCTCAGGCTAATCTGGCTCATTTGCCAAGCCACGCATATTATAATATCTATGGATGAGCAAGAGGATGGAATCATTGAAAGCCAGACTCCAGCTGTTAGAGCACTGTGTATCTGATCTGCATTATATTGATTCTTTACACAGTTTTTGCTGAGCTAAGTTTCAGCATGACACCCAGGTTCATATGGAAAGTTGTTCTACAGAAAACAGCCATGTGAATGTTGGCTCTCTGTGTCTTACAGGTGTGGGACTATGGCTATCTTATCCCACTACAGTTAGTTGATGTGAAGATGCAGAGAAATTCCCCACCTGTCACAAGCCAGAAAAACTAACTCCCCTTTAATAACATTGTGAGTCTAGAAATTAATGATAGAATTTAATTTTTTCCTAGGAAAATTAGATGTGAGTACTTCATTTTATGAAAATGTATTAGATGTTGCATATAACTTTAACTTCTTATTTTTTGCATTTATTGTCTAATTATCTCACTGATTTCAAAGTTTCATATTATACATTTGCTTACTTTCTGTAAGCTATTTCAAATTCATTTGTTTTGAACAAGTCAGATAAGTACCTATAAACCATGAATATGAAGCTAAACAAAATTTCATATTCCATAGTTGGCTCAATTCATTTAAAGTATTTCCATTGGAATAAATGTAAATTTAAAATGAATTATAAAACACTTTGATATCAAGTTCTTAGAAAGCATTACAACTGTATTGTTTTTTTAAAATTTATATCCCGTTAATTCAAATGTATTTTTTACCATTTAATTGCTTCTGAAATAATTTTTTCCCCAATGCTATAGCATTTTAAATGATTTTTACCAACTTATCATTGGATGATAGAATTTTCTGATTTCTTGGGGAGTTTCAATTGGGAAATGTGCAAATGAGATTTTGTATTTATTGATCAGGCTTTTTATATTTATATTTTGGATCTTGCACATTTATGTAATCTGTGCCTTGAGCTTGAAATCATTTGGGCATGGATGGATTTGTACAATAATAGATGCTGCTATGGCAGTTAATGACAATGTGGTTGGCCCCTTCAAAATATTGTATAATGGTTGTCACTGACTTACCATTTCTCCAGACCCTTTTGGAAACACTCAATAAAGCTAGATGTGTGGTGTAATTTATCAATGATTTTGTAATCTAAAATCAATATTCAGACTTATAAGACTCTGCTTGTATTGACTAAGCTTTCCAGCATGTTAATGCTTGCTTTTCCAATTAGATTACATTTAATCTAATGTGGGTGGGGTGTTGAACACCATGTCAACCATTTGTTCTTCTGCCTTTTGTTAAAAATCACAGATGAGGTCTTCAAAAAGAAACATAACTTGTGATTTATCTTCCGCATTCTTGGTGCTCTGTATTTTTATCTTTCATGACATGTGATACTTTTTTTCTTATAAGAGATTCTATCTAAGAAGACCAGTATTATATAGGAAGAAGTATCTCCAGAACTTTCATGTCTCTCTTTTCCTTCTGGCTCTTCCAAGGTCAGAACAAAAGGGATATTCTAGATGGTAGAAATCTGTTTAGTTGCACTGTGGCAGAACTCTAGATAGTGGCTCTTTTCTGGAGGCCCCTTTGGGTCTCCAGTGGCCCATCATGGGAACATCCCCCACACATAGATCTTTGGTATTGAGCACCCTCTGGTTGATCTCCTGACACCCATCTGTTGTCTACATTAGAAACCCCTAAAGCATCTTGCTGCCCTTTTTTTTTTAATAATACAATAATTTATTTTTACATCATTTTGTGCATTTTCTTTCATCTCAGTTGTAATCCCCATGGGCTTCCCATAGTCCAGTGCACTTCTCTCCCCCCACTGTTTTTGATCCCATTCCTCACTCCACCCCCATAAAATGTCTCTAGTATATAGCTGTTCATTATTATTATTATTATTTTCTTGCCTGGTCCATTATACTCCTGCTATGAGTGAAACCATCTTGTATTTTCCTTTTCTTTCTGGCTTATTTCACTAAGGATGATCTTCTCCAGCTCCATCCATGTTGCTGCAAAAGACAAGTGTTTATTTTTTGTTGCTGAGTAATATTCCATTGTGTATATATACCACATCTTTTTAATCCAGTCATCCACTTTTGGGCATTTGGGCTGTTTCCATGTCATCCCAATTGTAAATAAGGCAGCTTGCTGCTTTCTTATCCTTACTTGGCCCTTTGCGTGCTCTTACATTCTTACCATGCTAAATTGTGGAAGGGCAGCTTACCCAAATTCTAATAGCCTCTGTCAAATGGGAAGACAGGGCTGATAGAGACAGCCTTCCGTGTACTATGCTCACTTTTGGCCTCAGACTCTCGGTGATCATGTAGCAGGCTTTCAAAACTCTCTCTTTCTACTTCTATTCTGGCCCCTAGCCCTGTGAGGCAGACCTCAGCATTTTTGTTACTCAAACAGCATTTCTCTTGTCTTGACAGAGAGATATTAACTACCCTTCTAAATATCTACCAAAAGGGTGGGAAGAAAAGCAAAAGTTATTTGTCTGTATGAAAATTTTGTCAATTGTATTTGATAACTATTTGAATTTCACATTTTATGTAGCCCTGAAACATAAAGTGACAGAAGGGTTATAGCCTTTGCATTGGCTCTTTTATATTTTCGTAGAGTGTGTTTCGTCTTATATGTAGTTATCACTGATGAAATGTTTGTATGGTCATTTAGAGCTCAAGCCATGTCATTAATCATTGTAAATTCCAGCATGCCATACCAGATTCATCTTTGCAATTCCCCAGACTTTTTATTATGTTGATATTTTTGTGTTTTTACATTTTGCTTTGTGCTTGGACCCCTTTTCTTTTATTATAAGTCATGTCTTGTAAGTCTGTGTTTGCTTTTAATTTTCTTTGCATCCTCTGAGGGTTATATATATAACAAAAATATTGTTTTCTTGCCACATACAAAGAAGTTATGATTGAAAAAAATAGTAAGTGTGTGATTATGTATATATTTGGCTAGATTTTTCTGTGTAAAATGTATGTTGCCTTCCCAGGTTGAATGGCATTTAGTACCATCTGTCGCTCCTGAATCAGTCCATTCATTCTTCATTTCCTAGTCTATTTGATGATTGTGCCATTCACGATGATACCTGGAGAGTTCACCACACACAGAGACAAAAAGAATCTAGGGATATGTTTTTTATTTTCAGCATTAGATGCTCAGCCAAAATTCTGTAGTAATACTAAATGTTCTATTCAATATCCTGTTACTGTGCCAGGAAACAGGATGGTATATTTTCTTTTCTGTAAAGTAGGAAAAAGACTTAAGTGACCTGCCCGAGGCTCCCGACACCTACTGTCATTCATGACATATCACCAACAACCACAATACTGACTAATCACAGTTGCTGTGCTGTGGACCACATACACGAGGAGACACCTTCCCATAAAAGCCTCACAGCATCCCTTGCCAGTCTTCTAAGTGAAACTGCAAGTGGCTACACATCTTGGAACTTTCAGGGTGACTTCTAAACATTAAAAAGACTCCCAGTGTTAAATATGCAAATACCCAGGATAGGATTGTGTCAAGGAATAAATGCACCTGTGCTTTATCTTTCCTGAGGCCCTTATCGTAAACATCATCCTTCCACTGTCCCTGGCTCCTGCCTGAGGGAACACCAGGCATTTACAAGCTGAGGTCAAGGTCTCAACCAATAGTTTGAACAGCAGTTTTTTCCAGAGAATAAATGGGGGTGCTAACAGCATTTTCTAACACATGGAACTAACTAGCCAAGAAGAAATTTGAGGATTAGGCTTTACTACTGACTCATCATAGATATTCTGCCAAATCAAGAGCTTCAAAGTGCCATGAATTAATGAGTTCTTGTGGTCTTTGGAGACCTCTTGCTGGTCAGAGAAAAGATCTATCAAAGCACCTTCTCCTTAATTTAAAGTGAAAATTGATGCTATCTGGATCTCAAATGTAGTCCTGTTCATTTAGTGGGAAGTATATAAAGGGTTGCCAAAAGTAATAATGACCTAATTACAGGTTTAAATGACTTTGGGTTTCCTTGTTTTTGTCAGTCTAATTCATGAAGTACTTTCACTTTAAGACAATCACAAGTAATTTATATAGGTTTGGTCTTTATTTATGTGGCTAAAAAGTCCCAGAGGTGGAATTATAGTCCTTTCTGAGAAACCAAACTTGAGATACTAAAAATGTTATTTAAACAATGGTATTGTAGTCAAAGTTATTTTCAATCAATAACAAGAGATGAGTCACCTGGGATAGGATAACTCAGGAGAATGCGGTTCACATGTGGTCTCTTCCCTGAAAGGCTTCTGCTTCATTTCTTTCTTTCTTTCTTTCTTTTTTTTTTTCCAGAAGCTTCAGAAACAGAAAAATATTTTGGTGGCTTCCCCAAGTTCTTGTCACGTAGAGGGGGACACTCAGAAATATTTAGAGCCTGGTTTATTATCCCAACCTGGACACCAGAGGTACACTGAACTGCTCTGCTGCCTACTACCTTATTCTTCTAGAAAAAAATGAATATAATTGGGAGAAGATTAAAAAGGTTCAGGTCCTTTCTTTTTCATAAAGAGGAGGCAGTTACATGATCTGCCTCATACTTATAAGTTCTTGTTCTAAGAGAAAGCAAGAATTGCACAGTTGTTAAAAATAATAGTCTTTGGCATTTAGAGAGCATTTGTGAAAAATCCATTCAGTAATTTGCATCTTCTGTGACTTTAGGCAAGTCACTTAACCTTTCTAAACCTCATATCTTCATGTATATATATAAAGACAGGATAAAAATAGCCCACATTTCATAAGGCTATTGTGAGGGGTAAAATATAAAGAATACAATACACAGCCTAGCACACATGTAGTGGTATTAATTGTAGTCATGATTAATGTCTGGGCACTAAAAGCAAAATTGTAGTTAAGTGCTAAAAGTTCCACACCTTTCTGTGTGAACTAAATATCCCTTGATTAAATCTCAGACCCAGTCACCCCAAACAAGAGCCCTTGATGAAAGGCCACCTCTGCTGAGAGTATGATGAGAAGTTTGTTCTTCTGTTAGTGAAAGTGGAAAGTTGCTTTCATTCATTTCTATGATTTGGCTGAGGCGCCCAAGACCCTAGGGCACCTGGCATGGAGAACTCAAAGTTATTATTGAAAACTGAACATTCTGATGAACCTAACAGCCAACGGCAGATGAAGTGCACATAGCATGAAGCCTTCAAGTAGGGCAGTGGGGAAAGGACTGAGATCATATTCAAGCCTTAGACCTATGGCAATAAATAATGGAATGGGTCAGAGTAACAAGAAACAAGTCAAACCAGCATATATACTGATTTGAACTCTCTTTAGGAAGAAAATGTCTATCTGTGGACACTGCTTATAAGGTCATTTTAGCCACTGGGAAGTCAGATACCGATCATATTTGATTTAAAATGAGTAGCTCCACCAGAGTATCCCCATTGTTACCATTTTATTTCATTATCTATTACAGAAGAGTCTTAGTTTTTTGAGGAAAAAAGAGCTCTCACTTCTGTGCCCTTGTAGTGGTTTAGCTAATTTAGCCCTACATTTTGTTCTGAGATGGAATCCTCCTTCCTCTATCTGAAGGAACTTTCACTGATTTACTGAAGTAAACTTGCCAAGAGTTATTAAAGTTTAAAAGTTGTCTTTAAAATCTATTAAGAGAGAAGTAGAAGTGAGTGTGTGTGTGTGTGTGTGTGTGTGTGTGATGTCTCGAATCCTGAGAATAAACCTGCACAAGATGACTTCAATAATCATCTGTTATTGAGAGGCATCAGTCACTCCGTTCTTGAGAAAAATATTGAATAGATATGTCAATTCATATTGCTTGAATACCTACTTATGTCAAGTAAGGGGGGCAAGTAAACAAGAGAGAATAGGTAGTAGAGAAGCTCTAACTACTGGTAGAGAAAGAAGTGATTGGTTTTGAGAAAGAATTTTCTAATATGTTGATAAGAGGTGGTGGGAATTCAAGACAGCTCTTCTTGGCCCATGAAGCTGGTAAGATAAAGCCTCCAGTCATTAAGATAGGATGACTGTGGGAGGAGCAGATGGGGAAGCTAAGAAATCAAGAGTTAGGTTTTAGTTCTATTAAGTCTGAGATGACAATGTTAAATCTAAAGAGGGTGTTGAGTGGGCAGTTGGATATGTAAGAATGATCTCAGGAGAGAAGTGTGGGTTGCAGATACAAATTTAGGAGCTGTTAGAGTTCAGCTGGCTTTTAAAACCCTGAAACTTGGAGAGATAACCAAGCGAGTGAGGGTAGAACCAAAGAAGAAGAGATCTGAACACCAGGCTTCAGAAAGATGAGGAAGAATAAACAGGGGAGATTGAGAAAGGCAGACAAGTAAATTAGAAGGTAATTCTTGGAAACAAAGTGAAACAAATATTTCAAGAGGATGAGCTTTCCCAGTGTTGCTCATAGACCTAATAACAGACACTTACTGGGGTTGGTATTGCTGTGATCATCAAGCATGATGGCTACATCTAATTAGTCTGGGCTCAAGAGTGACTGAGAATGGAGGAGATGGGAATAGCAACTACAAGCATCTGTTTTTGAGTTTTGTTTTTTTTTTCTATAAAAAGGTGAAAACCCCGATAAAGGGATTAAAGCACTGGCTACTTTTCCTATAAATACAAATGATTTAGGATCCCATTAGGTTCCAGAGCCAAATTAGAGACCATTTGAAAGACCAAATGCTCAAGCCCACTGAGACGGTGGGAGAGGGCAGGCCATAGGCCTTTTGTTCTTTCGTTAAGCTTGATTGTGTGAGCAAGTTAGTCAGTGTCACTTCTACCTCTGAGAATCCCATTTGCTTAATTAAATATACACTATCTTTACAGGAGAATGCAGTGGGCTCTTTTTGTTACATGAAAACCCTCAACACTAGGGATGACCTAGGCAGGACTCATTACCTCATATTAAAGATTATTTTATCATCCCATTGTATGTGGGAGATGAGATAGCATCTGAACAAGCATGAATGAAGGGCTGGCTGACTCTTGGCTATTGACATTGCTTGACTTCAGGTCAAGCTGTCTTTTTACATCACTCGGTTTATTAAGAAATGTCTCATATGTGAACTGTCTGAATTGCAACTCTGATCTCATTAGAGGAGTTGGATGGTATCATTCTTAAAAGATATTTCTTATTGGAAAGTGTGAATGTGAATTTATAGAAACATGGTTTTTGTAGATACAGTAAAGATCTTGAGATTAATTCATACTGGATTATCGAGATAGTCCCTAACTCCAACCACAGTTTTTTATGAGATAGAAAGGAGTTATACAAAGTACGGAAAGCCATGTAGATACAGAGGTAGAGATTACAGTTTGAGACCCTAAGTCAAGAACTTCTAGTAGCTGGAAGAGACAAGGAAGGATGCTTCCTTATAGCCTTTGTAAAGGAGTTTGATCCTGCTGGTACTTTGGTTTAAAAATTCTGTCCTTTAGAACTGTAGGAGACTAAATTTCTGTTATTTTAAGTCATCAAGTTGGTGATAATTTGTTATGGCAGCCACAGAAAGCTAATATATATCTAAAATCTGCTTCAGTTCAACTTTCAGAAGATGACAACTCTTAATTTAGGGATTATCTTTGACTTCTTTCTTTCTTCCATACCTTTCATTTACTCCATTAGCAAGTTCATTCTCCTACCTTAAAACTATTCCAAGAAGTCAATCATGTCTCATTATCTCCATTGCTGTAGTCATCATTACACCTACCATTATCTTTGTCTACCGTATTTAAAAGCACCCTAACTTTTTTTTCCTGTTTTGATCTTGTGTTGCTGTACTTCATTTTCACAGAACAGCCAGGGTGGTCTTTCAAAAGCAAAATCATATAAGGAAGTTTTCCATTTAAATACCACTAGTGATTTCTCATTGAACTCCAAGTGAAGACCAGAGTTCATAAATGTCCTCTATGCCTCAGGTCAGTAGCTTCTTACTGTTAACTCTCTGTAAGTACTGCCCAAAGCAAAGCTTTAAAAACTTGCAACTCCTCCTCTTATACATGCTCCATCTTCCTTACCCTGATTAATCTCACCTATGACAATTAACCTTCTAACTATTGTATTAACTTATTTGTTAAGCATATTGACTGCCTCTTCCCAGTACAATGTAATCACTATGAGGTAAGGAATTTTTTCTTCCTCTTTGATTACTGCTATAATCCAAGATGTTAGAATTGTGTTCATCAAATCTTTTCTATGTGTGGTCATGGAGTAAATATCTTATTTGTCACATAGACCATATGGTCTTTGTTGCAATTATTTGACTTTGTCATACTCATCTGAAAGCAGCCATAGAATGAGTTTGTTCCAGTAAAACTGTTTGCAAAACAGGTCTTAGATTGACTTTGACCTGTGAGCTATAGCTTGTCAATCTCTGATTTGGAACAATATCTAGCACCCAGTGTCTGTTGAATGAAGAAAACATGAAATATACAAAAAGTGGGAAGGTTGTTAATCCTCCGGAAACCTTGTTTTCTTTACCAAATAAGGATAATATTTTACTTTCCTGAGAATATCTTAAAGTTTGAAAGAGAAAAGAAATACGGGAACACTTAGATAAGTGTAACATATATGAAATTCATAGTATGGTTTTTTCCCTCTGATTTTGTGAAGAACATAGGAAAAGGTAGAACAGTGTCTCAGTCCATTCAGTCTGCTACAACAAATTAACAGGGATGTGACATAAACCAAACATTTGTTTTTTCCAGTTCTGGAGCCTGGAAGTATAAAATCTGGATGACAGCATAGTTGGTCCCTTGGTAATGTGCCTTTTTATGGTTTATACACTACTGTCTTCTGATTATATCCTTATATGGCAGAGAACACAGACAGAGACACTGTCTCATCTTATAAGGGCATTAATCCCATCATGAAGATCCCTCCCATAACCTTCCAAAGGCTCTATCTCATGCCATCACACTAGGGATTAAAGTTACAATATAAGAATATCAAGGGGACACACATTCAGATTTTAGTAGACATCTGGTATTTGTGCAATGTTTTAATGTGGAACATTTTCACATGTATTACTTCAGACCATCCTCACGGAAACCCTCTGAGGTAGCTAGAGTAGAGACCGTTATTCTTGTAGACTTTATTTGATCTTAAAAGTCATTCAGGAGGGACAAGGAATACAAGAATCCTAGCTTGGGCTCTGATGTGTGATAATCATTAAGAGAAATTCTTTTGGAAAATAATGATATTCTTCTAAAATGAAAAGTATTTTAGTTTTGTCCCGGTACAGCAACCCACCTGCTCCCTGCTCTAAAGCTAACAGTTTTGTTGATCACAGAGGAGAATTCCTGGTGCCTGCACACATCTGGCTACATTTTGCTGCTGAAGATGTTAGCTAAAATTTTTAGTTGTTTTTTTTTCTTCCTTACTGGAGACTCAGGGCAGTGAGAAATGGAGGGGAATGCGCAGTAGAGGAGAATAAGCACCTCATAAAATGCAGAGGGGCTCTATGAGGTGGTAGGAGTGAAAATTTGGTTTATGTAGAAGACTCTAATCAGCATGAGTTATAGGAAATTACTGTTGTAAAACCCCTTTCTCACCTCCATTTTGCTCTGCACCAAATCTAAGCATAAAGTATCCATGCCCTAGCATTAGGAGTGTTCTTCTAGTTCACTGTGGGTATTTCTGGGATATCAGATTGCCAGTACAAGGCATGAAAATCATCAAGATGCCTGATGCTCCATCACCAGGAAATTTGTACAAAAGAAGGAATTGCACTGCTTCCTCAGTCTTGGTTCACATCTTGTTTCCACAGAGAGAAAGCAGACACATGGCCCTGCTTCTTAGCCGTAGAGACACCTCTCTAGAAAATACTATTCAAAAAGACCTGTTTATTTCTCAAGTGTTATTTCTTCAGATTATTTCTCTCAACCCTTTTCTTGCTTTCTCCCTTTTCAACCAGAAGAAATGCTAATTTTATTAGTTTTTGTAACCACAGCAGAGAGGTCCTTCATAATTCATGGATCATTGCTCCAGTCCAGTCTCGTTAATTTTGTGTCACATAAATCTCGGAGCCCATTAATCTCAGGATTATTGGCACGAGGATGCAGTAGCTTTTTAAGGTGTTAATGCAGTTTGAATGGATCTTTGTATACTAATTTGGATTTAGTTAATGCAGTTAGGATGGGGGAAAAAGATTAAAGACTGAAAGACAGTGCCAGCCAGGAGCTATGTTGGCAGTAAGATCCTTTGAACATATTTTGGTAATGTGCAGACGCCAGGAATGTTGGAGGAGTGAGATGAAGAGAAAGGGTAAGATTGGAAACCACAGGGAATTGCTTTTTTTCTCTAGCTCAGCTCTGCCAACAAGGCAACCAGGCAAGAAAAAGGGCTGAATGAACACAAAATTTTGGTTGTTGTACAAAATAGGATCAAAGAAAAGGGAAGAATAATCGGGGTAATGATGGTAATTTGTTTTTTAGTTCAGAAATAATTGACCTACATTGAAGACATAATTATGGTACATTAAGGAGATTAAAAGAAAGACAAAGGCAGACACATGGAGGGATGACAAATGTGATTCCAGATCCTGTAATTACGGTGTTTTTATAGCTACAATATTTTGATATTAACCTTTCAACCCACAAAATGCAAGAGCAGCAGAAAAGCAAGCAGATCCCACTTCAGTTGTTGGATTCGTGTTTTCTTTTTTCTTCCTGTTTCTTCCTCTTTTATGGTTCTTCTAGCAGCTGTCAGTACTTGAATAGTATCTGCTAGTCAAGAAGGGTATAGGAAAGTGGAGAGTAATGATGGTCTATTTAAGGGAGAAAGTGAGTCTGCAATGGGAATTCTCTACTCTTGCCTTTTCATCCAGCTCAAACTTGCATGTAAGGGGTTCTGTCTGAAATTTTAACAGCTCTCAGCTGGGATTTCTTTTAGTGGTATATTTCTAAAAGTTTGATTTATGAGGCACTACAGATTTTAGGTAGTGTGGACAGGTTTTTTTTTTTTTTTAATTGCATCAGGTGTGAATTTGAATGAGCACTAAGTATGCTATTTATCCCTTACGTCTATGCAGTCATGGTTGTCTAACCATGGATTAGGATGAGGCCTCGTAAACAAGGTGAGTCACTTTAAAGGATATTATTATAGAAATAATTGTACCGTCGCACAGGTCTTTGGTACAAAGCGAGTACCATGAGTGAGGTTCAGGAATGACTAGTGTTTGTGAAACAATGTTTTCTCGCCCCTTGTTTGCCTTCACCCCTGGAGCTGTCCCATGGAGACATAATGGGACAAAGGCACAGAGTAGTTCTGAAACACCAATGGAGCATGGAGATTTGGCACTATAGCTGACCACATGGGCATTAATCCCAGAAATCCATCTGGACTTGGATTTTTAACAAGTTAGCTACTGACTGTTGGCAGGTCAGCTATTAATCCAGCGAGTATTGAGAGAGAAAGTCAAATATACCACTGAGACAAGGGTAGAGTAGAAATGTATGTTTTCTCTGTGTGTGGCAAGGGCATGAGGTTGGTTGTAGGCCTGAGATTAGACAGAATGAAGCGGTGTGCTTTCCAGAACTAGACATGGTCTTTTTAATCATGGCAGATCTGTCAAGGAAAACATACAAAGCCCATTTAAAAAAAATAAATTTTCCTTTACTCCTTTCCTTACCTACTTCTCCTGTTGGGTACATAAAGGCGTCTTTTCTTTGATTCAGGGCTCAGCCCATCATTTCTAGGGGTGTAGACCACCACTTGTTTAATTGCTTAGAAGACTAGTATTCACTTACTATGCTTTCTAACTGTATTCCTAAAAATCTTTTCTTTCACATGAAAATGAAAAAGGACATCCACAGTACTTGTTCAAGATGAAGTGAGATCATTTTGTAAGTACACAGGTGTGTTAGGTGGGTTGAAAACTGTAGAACAAAAATTGTCTCTGAATTGGAACAATTACAAGCATAGGTATATACAGACAATGCTTACAGACAGTTCTTCGATGGCAGTACATTGCCAGGTAGATGTCAGAAATGTGTAACTTTCCTTTTTCATAAATTGCATTCTCAGTCTTCATATCCCTTTCCCTTCGTGGCACAAATTTCTGCTTTGGAAGTTACTATCTATTGGTCTCTCAACGAGGAACATCCTGGACCCGTTCTGTGTTGCTGCTCTGCTCACCATGCCTTCAGTTTGCTCATGTCTTCTATTGTGAACATTCTCATTCCTTAAAACTCTGCCAGGACATTTTACACACCCAGTTAATTTTTATATTTTTAGTATAAGGTCTTTCAAATCTGAACAGTGGTGATATTTTTAGTATATTGAGATTGTCCTTGTTTTAGGTATGCAGATTCATTAAAGGGAAACAAAACAAAACAACAAATTGCTTATTGTCAACCTTGAGGAAATTCAAAGCAGAGTAGAATCGATCTGCTTCTATATCTTGCAGTACAAAGCTAAGAAATCTGAGGACTTCTGTCAGATTCTGTATTTCTTATTGGAAAATGAAACACCACCCTTCCATTTGACCAGTAACATTTTTAACCCACATGGTGTAGTTTCCTATTGCTGTTGTAACAAATTACTACGCATTTAGCGACTTAAAACAACACATCTATTGTTGTGTTCTGGAGGGCAGAATCCCAAATGGGTTTCATTGAATCAAAACCAGTGTGTTGCCTTTCTTCCTGATGTGGGAGACTATTTCCTTACCTGCATATCCCCTTCTTTCATGGTGGAGGAATGTGGGTGCGTTGGTGATGGGTATGAATGATGTATCCGAGGAGTGTGATTCTTAATCATATCCAGTGTTGTAAACCAATGTGATCTCACAAAAGACAGAAGAGTTTTATCTTCCACACATGTCTTCTCTGATTCTGTCATCACATCACCTTCGCACAGATTCTGACCCTCATGCCTCCCTCTTAGTAGGACTCCTGCCATTCCAGTGGGTCCACCCAGACGATCTAGGATAATAGCCCCTCTCAAGATCCTTAATTCAAACACATCTGTAAAGTCCTTTTTGCCATGTAACCTGGCATCTTCACAGGCTTAATCACCTAGCACATGGGCATTTAGGGGAAGTATAGGGGCATTTTTTACCCTACAACACATGGTTTCCAAACCATTTGCCTTTCAGAACTCCTGTCATAGAAACCTCTAAAGTTGGACAAAGGAAAAAGTCACTGGCAGTTTATGTTTGACTCCAGTTAACCATTGTATTTCATGTCCTTGCAAATTAATTCTTAAATATTTGTTGTCACTCAATATCTTTATTGTTTTCATAGTGTGTCATGTTGGTTTCGTGAGTCTTCCCTGTAGTTTCTGGTCAATTCCATATTCAGTTATCATTAATAAATGATGTTGGACTGACTAACTGGGCCTCTTATCCAAACAACTTCCTCTCCATTCTCAGCTTCCTTTAAGCGCCGCATTAAGGGTTCTCTTACTTTTGTATCTGAAATTACTCCTGTAATTTGCCTCACAACTGAGATCAATCTTTCACTTCGGATTCCCTGCTTACTCTTCTTTTACTTGGTGCTTCATTTGATTTTTCATTTCCCCCTTGCTCAGTGTACAGTATCAGGTTCCCTCTAAAAATACCATCTTGACTCTTTCACTCTGTCTTAACAATAGATTTATTTTCTTTTCTTAATGCCATGTGAAAGGAAGGTGAGTTTTGTTTAGAAATAAACCTTTCTCTGCAAATATACAGAAATTAGCTTATTAACCACATGAGCATGACCCCAAATAGGCACAGACAATAAGAGACTTTGGCCACACTCAGAAGAGCACTTCACAGCTGACACCTGGCATCTATGTGGAGATTATTGTACCCACACTTTCTCACTTCCTTGATCAGACTGGATTGATTTACTTTCAGCCTAGTAATGGCCTCAGAGTCCTTTACAACATAGCGCTGAAGACAGGCATCACTCAGCTGGGGAAGATAATCTTCAAAGGGAGTCTCACTATATCCATAGGAGGAAGCTTTGTGCAGAATCACATGGACATTGGAGAAAGCAAAAATCACGTTATAGTTTCACTTCCTTACCTCATAGGGCATTTTTAGAAGCTCTAATAAGTAGAATTTTTCAAGTACTTTATAACCCGAGAAGTGCAAGTGCCTGGTTACATTAGTCTGAGATCTGCAGGGATAGATTCAATGTCAAGGCCTCTATGCTTGACAGCACCATTTTAGACATGCCTAATTTGCCATACTTCGGTTTTAAGCAACCTCTGTCAGGGTAAAGGCTGTGTTCTCCTGTTGACACCTTATGAGCATCCACTGTCAACGTTAACAGGCTGTGGATTGACATTATTCAATAGAATTTATCCTGCCAAGATGCACCCCAGTCTTTTAAACAAGGGTGTACTTTGAAACTGGCAATGGGAATGACACGGCTCATGCTTATCGTGTCAAAACGCTGGCACAGTGTCACTCAGTGGTTATGGAAGTATTGTCAAGAAGCATGATACAACTTTTTAGTTTACATGAACTTTGCAAACAGAAGGTAAACACCCCAAACACCTTTAATCAGATTGTATGTACGTGAATGTGAAAGTGGCCTTTATGAGTTTATGTGCTGTCTCTTCCAATTGATATCTCTTTTTACAGTCAGTCCTGGGCCATGAGTTAGTCACAGAATTTCTGCCTTTTGAGGTCACATGTTCTCAATACCATCCTTCCACACACAACACCTTCAACAGTTCTTTTGGGCACCAGATTACCACACTAGCCTTTGTCCCCTTCCCTTAGTGTCCAAAGCATCACTCTGCAAGATTTCATGGTGTAAGGAACTTTACTAGTGGACATTACAATATAAGAAGAGGAAACAACTGTTCCGGTAGTGGAAAAAAAACATCTAAGAAATCCAGCTTCTCAGCCATAAGGGTTCATTTTGAATAGAGGGTTTCTTTGGAACATTATGAACTACAAAGTTGGCATTCCTGTTTCACATACTCTGTTTCTGGGGACTGCCACTTTCTTCTAGTACCTGTTGTACTTCAGGACATTCAGACCATGCCCTGTCCATAAGGAACACATGCTTTTGTTTAAGTTATTTGTTAAAAATAATATTTAGAGAAATGATTGTAGGGTCTCTAGCAGGACAAAAACTAGGGCACACATTTTTTTCATTCCCTGGATAATGCGGTTAAGAGCAATGGGCTATGGGTGACGTTATAACTCACATAACAGTGCCCCGTGGAGTACGGTAATTCTCTTGGACTAATTCCATCAGTGGGAGTCACAGACTCATCTTTTTATTATTTTGATTCTTCAGTAACTATAAAATCAAATAGGGGTCTAATTTATAAGAGAAACAATTCGTAGGAAGAATACAGTCAAAAAATCAGAAGTAACAAACTCAGTTATTAACGTGGTCCTGTAGTAAAATTGATTGGTTGGGTCTGGTGTCAGATAGGGGTTGTGGCAAACTGAATACTTATTTCTTCTAAAGGTTTTATTTGTCATTATCAGGGTCTCAGTGTTGTTCAGTTTTAGGGTGTAGCACATTCGCATTGCAGAGATAGAATGCCACTGCAGGATTTCAATGAGGACACAGGGTAAGTGGTGTTTTAGAGTTTCCAGGATGATTTGGCCCTGTCACAAAATCACATCTGATTTTGAAAAAGTGGAAATTTTAAGTTTGGAGTTGTCAGATCTTTCTTTACTTTTTAAAATTTTAATTAACTAAATTATTATTGAGGTGACATTGGTTTTCACAATGCTTGTGATGTAGAGTTTAGGCGTTCCCTTTCAGGTCTTGCGACCATACTACCACAGATCACCCACACACGGAGTATCTTCCTCCATCTCCACTTTATGTGAAGTTACTCCATTTATTTTTTTGTAAGTAATTCAGATAAAAAACTCTGTGTAAGCCACCAAAAATTGTCCTATAAGCAAAGACACTGCCTCTTGTTAAGAACCTCAAGGCACAAGAGAAACAGTCCTAATAAGTTGAGGGATTGTTTTTCTTACAGCAGGGATAGCACTTCACATTATAATTAGAATGGCTGTACTCATGTTTTACCTGAGGCAGTTCTGGTTTATGGCCATAATCATGGTATCCAGTTTCTTTTAAATTTGTCCTAGATTTTTCATTTTTTAAAGCATTGTGGTATTACTTTTCACTGCATTAAAATGAGCAATGTGTGTTTATTCCATTTCTATTTCTGACATAGCTTCTGCTGTGTCACATGTGATTTGCATGTGCACTGAGCAGAGTTTAACCCGTAGCTAAATATAATAAAGTGGACTAGTGATGATCTTTCTTTTATTCTGACCCTGTACTCTTTCCTTTAAATGACAGCAGTAAGAGTACTCATTGGTGAACTAAAACTCCATCTTTTAGGAGACGCTAGGGACAGCTACACTTGTAGGTAGTGATGAGAGAACTATTTATTGCTGCTGTTCCTGCTGGCTACTTGGTGAATTACTGTGGTCCTGCCTTGGGATGCCAGCCAGATCTTGCCTAGAACAGTGAATGTGGTAATATGATGGCCAATCACATTTATTTGTTTTTTGTCTGAGAGATCCATGATTGGGATGCCCCTCCATGGGGATATCGTCTTTGTCATTTCTGCCATTGATGTTGCACATATATTTCTCAAAAGAGTTCCATTTAGCCTGCCAACCTCCCCCTAGAATTCTGAGGAACATACATACATATATAGTTGTGCATTCCCTCCCCTGCCCCCCCATTATTAGCTAGAGTTCAATTAGGTTGCTTTTGACAAGCTTTCCAGATACACTCTATCTTCCTAATCTAGTACTTACCTTTCTGGCTACTAATCAATTTGTGTGAGCCACTCAAATATGCTTGAATGTGAGAATGAGCAAAATGTGCTACAACAGTCATTTGGCTGAATCTAAGAAATCTTCCAATCTCCATTCAAAGCCCACAATGTCATTTGTTCCAACCTTCTGAATTGTCTCTATTGGGAATCATTCATGTGTACATTTGAAAATTGATTCTGTGACAGAGTCTTCCAAGAGTGTTACAGCTTATAGCCATGTGTGCACATGCAGTTTCTGAATGAAAGTGTTTTTTGTTCCGTGGATTTGGACAATAGAACATACACTGTGTTTTCTGAGGCACCATCATTTGCTCACTTAATGTTGTAGTCCTCCGAGTTGCTACAGATTGAGCATACCTAAGATTCACAGCCACTCTCCAGGTACAGGAATCATGCGACATCTTTGCTAATTAGGAAAACATTTCCTTTCTCTGGGAAAACATAGTCCTATGTGTGCTTGTGAGCAGCTCAAGGGTGATTTCAGATCTGCACACATTCTTTGTCTACACATAACTATAGACGGTAGTTCTAGAGATGAAAGGCATTTTCTTTGTACTCAAGGAAATTCACTATTATTGGAAATTTCCTCGCGAGAGGTTGGATCCTGTTTCCTACTTATAGCTGGAGGTTGGACCTGAACATAATAAGTTTCTTGATAAATACTGTGAGGAGCAGGAAGTATAAATGTGATATATCAAACTGAGTAGAAATATTAGGATAGTGTGGTCTAGAAGTGGGAATGTGTATGCACTATGTCATGTTGCCATGGTAAAACTTTTCATGTGGCCTGAAAGCGGAATATTAAAAAAAAAAAATATTGAAAGAGGAGAACGAGAGATTGGGAATAATGAGTGTACTTACTTAATGAATTAAATTGCGAATGGGCTTGCGTTGTCAATATTAAAATACTTACATAATTTCATTTGCAAGCACAGTAACTCTTTGATTGCTTTAAGAGTTATAAATCTTTGTTAATATCATAATGAAATAGTATCCTTTGAAATATGGGTGAAGATAAAAATCCTTTGATATCAGATGTCTATTCAGTCTCTTTTTACCTCTCTCTGTGGAACAACAGTTATTCTTGTTAGAGGTGTCGGAAGATCCCTTTAAATTTTACTGTACCTTTTTAACACTCTACTCAATAAACCCTGGGCAGATCTTTGTCTGTCAGTTATGCAAAAAGAGATGTCATTTAAAAGTAAAACCAACATCTCAGAACAAAGACAAAATGTTCTAGACTGAAGTGAGACTAAGGGCAGTCTCTGAGTAGCTATCACTTGTTTATCATCCTTCTATATACAACTGAAAACTCACTGGCAACTGCCAGAAATGTCAGTGGTTTCCTGGTGGCTGTGGCTGATGTTTGGCCTAACCTTTGTGGAGTGGCAGCTGTGACAATGTCCCTTAGGGACTGCCAGTTATGGATGGTATGGTGAACAAGGGGATCAGCAGTCTGGCCCTGAACTTTATCACAACATTTGTGCTAGGGCCACACTTTGCATGGGCTGCTCCAAGCAATGACTGAGCTTAGCATGGTTACTAAGGTAGGCCCATTCCTGGAACACACAAGACTTCCCTGGTAGAAGGCTTTGACTCCAGGAATCTCTGAAGACCTTTCCTTAGAGAGTCTGGTGTTATCTGTCCATCTCTTGGGGTCAGACTTACATCATTGTCCAAAGACTCGCCCAGTGTTCCTTTTGTCCCTCTTCATTTTTATCACACAGTCTTTCTCCAAATAACTCCTTGAAAGTTTTATTTTACCTTGGCATATCATTCTTAGACTAACACAATCCAGGACCCAAATCTTAGCAATACACACTCAGAATTTGATCCAAAAGAGGCATGGCAAAAACAGCCTTCCTTCTGCCTAAATGGAGTGTTGGTGACTTCGTGACTGATAACCCTCACTTCTTTACTTGAGCTTATTTCTTCATCTGTTGCTTTTTACCCATCTAACCTTCAGCTTGGAGTCACAGTTGTACTTCAGAAAACCACATTTGCCCATGTCTTATCCATCAGTCCATCTGGGGACAGACCCTGTATGTGATGCTTTAAATTAACCACCAGGTGGTGTGAACTTCTTATCTGCAAGTTCTTAATGTGCTTAAACTTATCTATGTCCTTGATTGGGGTGAAACCCAAGGCTGGCCCATAGGCCCACAGAATCTCAACAGCAGCATCAGTTAAAGAAACAATTACAGACTTCTGTGATATTTTATATTGGAAACCTTTACTAAAATCCTTACATGCCACTTACCTTACATCTTACCTTCTAGGTAAGGTCTTACCTTCTAAACATCTTATCTTCTAGGCACTGTGATAACTGATATTCGTAATTATCTATATCAGTCTTCCCACCAACCCTGTTGGCCAAGTATGGGTACTTTCCTATGTCATAGGTAGAAAACTAAATTAAAGTTTCACACTGATGAGCTATCCATAAGCTGGGAAGTGACTCATGAATTTTACTTTTGATTTTTTTTCTCTCCATTTTTCTGAGTCTCCACTGGAGGAGATAATCAGACCAACTGGTCCAGAGAGACCCAGGGAGGCCCTGGGAGGCCCAGGGGAATGTCCTGGGCCCAGGCAATGCTTTTGATTTTCATTTCTAGATTTCATTGCCTCATAATTAAAAACTGAATAAATGATTTCTATTCTATTTCACTTATTAAACAAAAAGCTGAGTTCGTTTTTTGTCATTTTACAAAATACATCATTTATTCCTCATTATAATCTTGATCACAGGCTATGCTCTTGTATCAGTTGTCTTTTGTAACAAAATACTGTGAAATTTAGTGGTATAAAATGATAGCGGTGTATTATTTCTCAGGAGGCTGTGGTTATACAATCTGCATGGATCTCTTCCAGGCCTCACCAGGAATCACTCAGGGGGTAGCTGTCATCTGCTGCCCCAGAGGGGTTGGGCTTACCAAAAGACAGTCATAACATTGGGAAATTGAAGCTGACCAAGCCACTGCTGTGGCCTCCTTGCCTTCACTAGGTTAGAGTGCCCTTCACAACTCGACAGCCTCTGACTTCCAAGGCAGTGAAGGTAGAAACTGCGGGGGATCATAAAGTTTAGGCGTCTCATTCAAATAATACTTGTGCTACTTTCTGTCATCATGAGGCCAGTCCTGATAGCAGAATCAGCAATGCTATGTTCCAAAGAGGACATTTTGGTATATTGCTATTCTTCTTTACTTTATTTTAAAGATAAGGAAGCTAAATGGAGAAGCCAAAATTAAAACTCAGATTTATATTATTGCCTCCTTTATTCTCTTCTATGTTGCCAGGCTTCAGTACTGCCTCCTTGTCCAGTATTGATAATTAGGATTGGATGAGCCTGACACTGGAGAAATACTCTGCAGATTCAGCTGTGCCACAGAGCCAGATTACTCTCAGGCCTAAGTAGTAAGTGAACTTTTATCTTAGGGAATATTTGGTAAGCATAAGACACTGATCTAAGACATGAAGTTGTAACATAAGAAAATAAAGGCTTGGACTTGAATACTGTTTTTCTGAATACCAATTCATTTCTTTTTTCTTACCACACCCTTTCTTTCACAACCCTGTCAGGTAGCACTAATTAGTTGAACTTAATACTCATGATGAATTCTATTTGACCTAAACAATGGGGAAAGAGAGTCTCTTCAGTGTGTGATGCTGGGAAAACTAGTTATTCACATGCTGAAGAATTAAACTGGATACCTGTCTTATACTATTCTAAGATTAACTCAATGCAAATTAAGGATTTAAGCATAAGACCTGACATCATAAAATTCCTGTAAGAAAACATAAGGAATAAACTCCCTTGACATCTTGGGTGTGACACCAAGCAAAACCACAAAACAAAAAACAAATGAGGCTACATCATATAAAATGCTTCTGCACAGCAAAGGAAACAGTCAGCAAAATGAAAATATAGTCTATGAAATGGGAGACAATATTTGCAAACTGTCTATGCAGTAAGAAACTAATACTTCAAATACCTTAAAAAGCTCAATAAATCCAATAGCCAAAAATCCAGCTAAAAATAATGAGGAAAGGAACTGAGCAGACCTTTTTCCAAAGAAAACATACAAACGGCTGATAGGTACATGAAAAGGCGCTTGACTTCACTAATCATCAAATAAATATAAATCAAAACCACCCTGAGATAAACCTTCATACCTGTTAGAATGGTGTCCTCAAAAAGGCAAGACATAACAGGTGCTGGCAAGATTCTAGGGCAAGGAAACCTTTGTGCATTGCTGGTGTGTGTTGTGCTCCATAATGGGTGCAGCCATTTCACAAAATAGTAAGAAGTTTCCTCAAAAAAAAAAAAAAGAGCTATAATTTTATTCAGCAGTGCCACATTTGGATTCATCCAAAGAAAATGAAAACAATTAATTTGAAAAGATATATGCATCCCCAGGTTCACTGCGATACCATTCATGGTAGTCATATGGAAATATCTGGATAATGGATAGAAAATATGTGATGTATATATATTTAAAATGAAGCATTATCTAGTATAAGAAATAAGGAAATCCTGGTTTTGTGACTGCATGGAAGGACCTCAAGTTTACTATACTAAGTGAAATAAGCCAAAGAAAGACATATACTGCCTTTTTGGTAATGTTATCATTTAAATGTGAAATCTAAAAAAAAGCAGAACTCAGAGTAAAAAAGTGGCCGTCAAAGGGCTCAGGAGTGGGGAAAACGGAAGATTAGAAAAAGGGAACAGATTTCAGCTATGTGTAAGGCTTGAGAATATAATGTAGAACATGGTAACTCCAGTCATTAACATTATATTGAATAATTGAAATTTGCTAATAGCATGGAAATTAGATGTTCCCATCTTATAGAAATATATACTATGTATATAGTGATGGATATGTTAATTTGGTGGTAGGAATCATTAAAAAATCCATGTGTATATAAAATCACATGTGAAAGATTTTGTAATAGTATTTGTCGATTATACTTCAGTAAAGCTGAAAAATAGAACCTATTTGGTCCTTGCACTGAATCATCTCCAACGATCTTTGCAGAGAACATGAACACAGTAAATGCCACCAGTCATTTGCTTCTTTGAGGGTAGATGGTGTTCATCACAACTCAGTTTCCTGAAAAATAGGAAAGATGATACTTTGCAGCCAAATAACTTTCTTTTCTTATAGGAAAGTAGGTATTTCCTATCATGGTGAACGGGGCTAAGCAGCCTCAGGTCCTCCTTACTATTCTGCAAATCTTCTTTTTCTCCTTCTTGCCATTCCTCCCCCACTCTTTCTATTTTCTTCTTCCATCTTTTTCTGTTTCTCACATAGGCATAATTAGCACATCTTGCATTGTGAAATGAAATCCTGCAGGGTGCACTGTTATACTACGAATAATGACTGCCCTGCACCCCAATTGCAGTAAAATTGCCACTGGGAATAAGAAGTTTAATACTCTGCACATCTGCAATGAATAAATCAAGAGAAGCTATTGTTGATTTTGTTCCTTGATTCCTGCAACAAATACTAATTTTGATAAAAGCAGTTGTTTA
Organism: Condylura cristata; assembly: GCF_000260355.1. Classification (NCBI taxonomy): domain Eukaryota; kingdom Metazoa; phylum Chordata; class Mammalia; order Eulipotyphla; family Talpidae; genus Condylura; species Condylura cristata. The sequence goes on along the minus strand of NW_004567118.1, from coordinate 10,524,417 downwards.
ACATTTTTCTCCAGCTATGTCTTGCTGCAGTAATGATACAAGTACTAGAATTATGTCCATTGTTTTTCAGAATGCAAAGGAAAACATCCCTATTACGTTCCAGATTCTGTTTGTATATGGTCCCTGTTGACTGTAAGCAATTCACGGATGCAAAATTGTGAAGGTGTCTGGAAGGAAATTAAAATTCTCATTGTTAGTATTCATGTAATTAGCAGGGTGAAGCCAATAAGGTTGTGTAAATAAAGTCATAAACACAATTTTACTTTGACATTTTTGGTCTAAATGAAAAATGAAAATTTTTTTCCTACTATTTTAAAATTGTTGAAATCCAAGTAGATTCTGGAGATCATTCTATCTAATTCCTCACATCTCGAGCTCCATGTTGTACATTCACAAAACAATTATTAAGCTTCTGTGATTTCTCAGACCCTGGTAATTATAGGGGAATTATAGGATGAATAGAATATAGAACCTATTATTATGAGATATAAAATAGAGGTCAGATGGCTATTTATACTTCAAGCATCTTTAGGAATGAAGGTTCTATGACCTCTTCACATTATCCAAATGCTCAAAGCAAGCAGTTCTACTTCATTCATATTTCTGTGCAATTCATTATTATAGCAGGATTAGAGGGGACAGAAACCTTTAGCTCTCAGCTTCTATACAAAGAAATTAATTGTTATCTCCCTCTGCAACCAAGGAAAAGATTCTATTGAATTAATGAAAAGAATCAAAATGCATTTGTTTCACAATTGACTGGAATGAAATCTATTTGGCATAAATTCAATTAGTCATTAATTTGAGGGAAATGTATCTCCATCTGTAGGAAGAGAACTGGTCATGTCAGTTGAATCAGCTACTGGCAGTCCACTTGTAAGTATGTTCCATAATCTGATCACTTTTATTTTTTCAAGTAGGTTATACACCATTTAGTCCTTATATCATTACACAGTTATTTGTTTGCCTATTTCCCAGGAAAATCTCAATATTTTGTATTCTATAGAATAAATGATGTGCACACACATTATTCTGTGTGCATGTGAAATTACATACACAGATAAATATGTTGGGAGGGTTTGAGCAATAAATTTGATGTATATTGCAGTGCGAGACACCTGATCGTCCAATATGTAGGGTAGTCAGGGAACGCTGCCCTTGTGATGGGCCAGCCAGGCAGCTATCATTGAAATTTCACTTTGTAAGTACAAAGTGACTGGAAAGATGCCTCAAAGAAATGTGTATGTGTGGAATTTTCAGACAGTCTTATGTACATTGACTAAGACAGGGACACCAAAGATTGCAAAAACACTGACTAGAATCAGAATGACTAGGAAGATGAGTCGTAACAGGGGAGAACTGGGAAATGCAATGAAAATGGTATCAAGTTGCCAATGATTCACTTGGGTGAATCAGGTTAACTCACACCTCTGTGGTTTTGTCTTCTTGAAGGTGTCCAAGACCACAGGAGAGCCTGCCCATCTATTTCCATGTATCCTCCACATCTGGGATCCACTGTTCCTGCTTGTTTTCTCATTTCTGACTATCCCACAGATGTGCAGGGCAGTGTCTGCTACCACAGGTGCTGTTAATCACCTCCAGTGATACAGCTGACTAGATTTATTAATGTTCCCTTCATTGTTGGCAAAAGCAACAACCTGTCCAACATTGTGAGGTGATACAAAAATCAATTCAAAAAATATATAAATGTGTAGTCTTATACACATGACCCAGTTCACTTAAAAAAGTGTCTTTTAGCTTATGAGAAGTGATGAGTTGTTTTTTTTTTTTCCTCTCATTTTATTTTGCCAATATCTGTTGACTTCTTGGCAAGCTTTGTAATGCACCTGTGTAGGAAATGGCAAATTCAATAGAGAATGGGGGGGACAGGTGGACAGGAATAGGGAGAAATGGGAAATGCATTTAAAATGGTATCAAGTTACAATTGCCAACATGACAATTTTTTCATGAAAAAATACCATCAGATGCATGAATGTGTCTGCATCTATTGTCTTCAATTTATTTGCTCCTCTAATTAAGCAACTCAAGGTTAATCTTTAACTTGTATGTCACAGTCAAAGGCAAAACTGATGTTTAAAGTACAGGTTTAGTTCTGGTGACTTACTGTATCTTTCTTCTTTCTTTCTTCTTCCAGAAGAATCGTCTTACAGAACAATCTTAGTCTCTCTAGTCTATGTTCCCTCAGTAACTTTGGAATCTTCTCAAATTGTTGCCCTATTTTAGTGCTTTGTGTGTGGGATCAAGGAGTTTCTTTGAGTCTGGACCACACAAACTAGCTCGGTGCCCTTTCCAAAGTCATTTCGTGATCAGTCAGTTGACCTTGACGTTTTTGGTACTGCATATTAGGAATGCTTGAATAACTCAGGAAATTAGGAGCTCAGAAGGAGGGCGGTGGTGGAGGGGAAGAAGCAGGCAACCCTTTACTCCTGACTTAAAAAAAGAAAATAATAATAAGCTATTAGACTGCTCTTTGCCTAAACCCTTTACCTTGAAGATTGCCTTAAACATTAATTGACTTGATCTGTATGAAGATGTTGGATAAGATGCAGGCAGGAGAGTGTGGAGTTCCAGAGCATGAGCTTCGAGATAGCGAGCACACTTGCACATACTTTGGTGTCAGTTGGGGTTTAAACCATAGGTTTACTCTTCGCTTCCATGAGCTGATTGCCTTGTTGTTTTCAGTTTAGGGAGCCTCTTGATATATTCTAGATGATGGTCATTCAATCTTTGGGTCCCAGCTTAAATTCTGCTTTAATTACAGGTCCTCATAGCATCCTCTAGTAATGTGGGCCATTCATTCTTCTGTGAAGGCACAGATTTTGTTCTTTTTCATTGTGTCTTCAGCATGGTAGTGATCTGTTAGGCTTTTTAAAAAGCAATTTTTGAATAAAGAACTTAAAAAACTTCATTTTCTTCAACTATGAAATGTATGTGACTCATTCCTGAGTGTTTCAGCAGAGTGACAGAGATAAAGGACATGGTACATGGTAGGTAGGAAAATACATCTATTCCTGCATATTGTTGATTCTTAGATGCAGCTTCTCTTTCCAATTTTAACAACTGTGAACTAGAATGCATCTTTTAATTGAGAGATATCATAGAGTAATAGTTTTTATTTTTTATTTCCTTTTAATGGTATCTAAGATAATGGTACATATTAATTTTAATAAAATCTGGTGATTCCTCTTGGTCCCACTGTGAATGATTGACTGATTGGTAAGCGTTAGCACCATAAATTTTGTCATTTTATAGAGGATATATATATCACACACACACACACACTCAGTAGAATAGCATATAAAATAAAGGAGACCCTGAACTTAATAAGATAATAAATAATATGAATTTATAGTGTGCATATGAGAATATGCAATCTTTATCTTCATAATATCCCCCTGTATTTAAGTAACTTGCCTAAGATTACCCACTTCATTGTAGATACAAGGTTGTGGTTTTTTTTAAAGATTAATTTTATTTATGTGTACAAGAACTGGGATATGGGCCAGAGGTGCAGGAAGTGGGGTAACAGGATTCACCAGGGAGAGTGGATAGCAGGACAAGTGGGTTTACAGAAAGATACTGCTGAGGGGAGTGGTGGGTAAGACAGGAGAAGTCTGCTGTGCCATGTGGGCCAGCTCCCTGGCTGGGGATAGAGCTCATGCTACAGTGGCTGCCAATTATCTTTATAGTGCTGAGACTTAACTCCTTTGACACCAGGGTGGTCTAGGTTAGGTTTTGATCTAAGAGTTGAGTCTTCTTTGTCCAAGAGAGGATCTATGAGCTTGGAATAAATAAGACAGCAAAATAAACCTATATGAAGACATCAACTTTTAAAAACTATATTCATCAAAAAGATATAAAATGTGGCCCTCCCTTGTGGCACAGCGGGCTAAAGCACAGCACTGAGAAGCTTAAGCCACTTCCTCATGAGTTTGATTCCCGCCTGCCCAGGAGGTGACCACATGGCTTGGCAGATCTCTCCGGACCTGCCTGCTACTCCCCTCAGTGGTGTGCTTTGTTGATCTGCCTGTTCTGCTCCCTGCTCTGTCTCTGGTGAATCCTCTCACCCTCCGCATCTCTGGTCTGTACCCCAGTTCTGTATGAATGAATAAATAAATCTTTTAAAAAAAGATATAAAATGTGGACATGTAGATAACATGTCACTGCACTGTGTGGCAATGTATTTTGTAAAGGAGTGAAATACCCTTAAATATTTGACTTGCACTTGAAAGAAGGAAGTTAAAATATTTTGCTTATACTTGGATGGAGCTAGAAAAGATCATGCTTAGTGAGATCAGCCAGAAAGAGAAAGGAAAATACCGGATGGTTTCACTTATAGCAGGAGTATAATGGACCAGGCGAGAAAATAACAAAAACAATGAACAACCATATACCAGAGACATTTTGTGGGGGTGGAGTGGGGAATGGGATCAAAAATGGGGGGGGGTGAGCGAGGGAAGTGCACGGGATTATGGTGATGGCACACGAGTGACATGGTGATATGGGAAACCTGTGGGGATTACAATTGAGATGAAAAAAAAATGTACAAAATGATGTAAAAATAAACTATAAAATTTTTTTTGCTTATTTAAAAAATAAAATCACCCACTGATGAATGTTAATGTATGTTTATGGGAATTAAATCCTGTTTATTATAGAAATTATTTAGATGAGCTCTATGACTGTATAAAAAACAGAAGGATAACATTGGAAGAGGCCAAGGATATGCACTGAAGTCAATAATTAAACAAGTAAGAAAAAAACTGTAGGCCACAATATACCCTTATAAATGGATTGTGAATGGCCTTCTCAAAATATTTATGTAATTATCACAGTGGCTTTCTAAAACCTTGCTCCTATACAGTCCCTGTCTCTAGTTGATGGCAAGTCAAATACCCACAATACCATAAATACACTTTGATAGAGTATAAGAATTGTCGTAATTATTGTGTTACTTTTGTTAAAAACAGGGATTGGCAACCTACCACTCAACTTCTGTTTTTGTCATAAAGTTTTATGGGGTACATAAGCACACCTACATGTTTCCATATTATTTAGGACTGATTTTGCAATCTCTGTAGTTGAGTAGTTGTGACATGATTGAATCCTACAATATTTTTTTTTTCCTGAAAAGCATTACTGATCATAGGTTTAGAATAGTATTCTGAGTGAATTGCACAATTTGAGGACATGATGGAGGAGTTGGGGGAAAGAAAACTGACAGGGAAGCACTATATTTATGAAATCAACATTATGGCATGCACTTAAGAGACACAAAGGTAGGTAGATACACTCATAGTTTCTTGTTGGGTAATAAACAGATTTGACTGTTCTACCCTGTATTTGGACTGTTAGCCTTTGCAGTCTAGACTGGGAAAACTTGAGAACATCTCTCCAGCAGTTCAATCAGTATTTGAGTTCCAAATCAATACCATCTTGAAATTATGTGAACCCAGTGAAGTAGCCCAGTAGCAAATTACTTCTTAAAAGTGGGTTTGAAAATATTGAATTAAATGCCATCATCAAGAAAAGCAGGCCCTTAAATACACAATGAAAGGGAACCAAACTCCCTTGAGAAATGGGTAATTCCAGGACTGAGACACAACTTTGGAAAAGTATCTGTGTAAATGTTCTGTACATTGTACATTTTTGGGGGGTGTTAAAATTATGAATTTCTATATATTTTGGATAGTAACACTTGTCCAGTGTATGATTTGCAAATATCACTTTTCATTCAGTAGGATGACTTTTCTGGGAATATTTTGGTGCCTAAAAGTAAAGAAGTCTTTTTTAAAAAAAAGGTACAAAATTATGTTAAAATAAACTTAAAAAATATATAAAAAGACAATTTAAAAAAATAAAACAAACTTGAAAACTTGTCAGATACATGCAAGGGCTGAATTGATCATTCCCCCACTAGCCAAATTTGAGACAATTTAGATGTGATAAATAATGGTGGTAGTGGAAGATAAAGAGAATAAAAAAATACTTTAACCTATAATGATACAAAAGTATGGGAGAATAGGATTGAAGTGCTTTCTTTATAGAAGAATGCTGGCTAATATATGTGGAAGAAATGATAATATTAGAATATACTAATTTGGTACCACCAATAGAGTAATTAATTCAGCCAAGGATCACTAGTGGGTGCTAAAATTACCCGATGAAATATCATTACAGACTAGGACATTTTCATGTCTCAGCATTCACCCTGATGATGATTGCTTATTAAGTGACAGGGAAAAGATTCTTTCATAATGAAAAGATTTACCAGATACTGCTGTAATCAAATAGTCAAACTTAGCCCACCACTAGCAGAACAAATTACGTAACTTCCACGTGTCTCAGAGGAAATTACATAATATCACCTATGAAATATTCTTGTCAAAAATGTTTAATTCTAATTTAATCCTGAATAAACAATCAGTCCTAAATATACAACAGTTTTAATAGTCAACTGGTCAAAATTATTACAAATATAGTACTATGAAAGATCAAAGGAGACTTCTGGTTAAAGGAAATGAAAAAGATAACTAAATGCACTTTGATTGGCTTCTGGACTAGGCGAATGATGGAACATTTGGGGACATTTGCATATGGATTTCACTTTAGATGATATTATTGAATCCACATGAAATTTCTTTGTAGTGACTCTGTGTTTATGTAGAACGTCCTTGTCCTTAGGTGGTACATGCTAAAGTATTAGGGATGTGTTGTCATGGAGTGTTCTAATTATGGCACTTAGTTCAGAAAAGAGGGGGCGGGACAATGTAGAAAAATGGTAATGGTGAGTTATCTTTTACAAGTTTTGCATGAACTTGAATATTGTAGGACACCAGAGGAAAAGTAAAGCACTGAGGTGTGAAATAACCAGAGCAGCTTTGAGGGAGGAGTTAAAACCTGAGCTAGATCTTCAATGAGAAGTGACAGTTGGGGACAGGGAGATTAGTGAAAAGAAGATGCTAGGTGAATTAGCCAGTTACCCAAGGATGGCTAATTTCAGAGTTGCATTCCTGGGAGCCTGAAAAAACTTTAAAGGCGATTTAATATTAAATATTAAAAATAACAATAAAGCTCATATATATTCTAAATTACTTTTATTTAATTAATTAATGTTTATTAAGTTTCATTTGTTTAACATGGTGATACTGTTATTGCAAACATTTATTACAGAGATACCTTATTTAAAAATGTTTCCAGGGTATTCGATCACAAAGAGGAATCAGTTTTTAAGAATGCCTGTGTGGCAAACATTTACCAAAGAGCATGTATTGGATATTAGACATACTTTGTGTGTCTAACACTAAGCATGGAAAGAGTTGTGCAGAAAGAAGCTTCTCATGTGGAGTTAGTTAATAGGCTACACGAACTCCTAAAGGAAGTAACCACCATTTACTACACTTGAAAACTCCAATTAAAAACTAATGTTCACCTTTCATTGTAAACTTTCTGAAATCCAAATTCTGATGAGCACATTTTCCCATAATTTCAGCTGTATTGCTTTATTCCTAAAGTTTTCTGTCTGACTTCCTCTTACCAGATAAGGGCAGAGTCTAAATAAAGAACGAGGCTTCTAATCATTTGGTGCTGGCAACATTTCCTTCCTTCTGTGTGCTCTTTTTCACAAGAGGTCAGAAGCTTACACACTACACTGGTCATCATCCCTTGTCAGCTGGCTTCCGTCTAGGTTCTGACAAGGGGAGACATGAAGGAATAATGGGGAACAGAACAAAGGAACTTACCAGTGTCCCTGTTTTGGGTGCTTGCTCTGACAGAAGTCTGGGAGCCTGTTCAGACAGAAGGTTCCTATGAGGTTGCATGGTGGTAGAGGAGCCAGCAACCTCGGCGGCGTGGGGCTGACCTGCCCTGACCCTGGTGGGGGAGCACTCCCAGACGTAGATACTTCAGTTGTCTCAACGGTGTGGCTCCCGTGGCAGTTGGCTCCCTTGGCATTAGTAATGACAGGAGCCTTATATATCTTTGGGTTCACAGCTCCAACATTAGGTCCTAGTTTTCTGCCAGGTAGCAGAGATGGGGTTTAAGAACATTAATGTAAGCCCCTGTTGCTTCAGGCACATAGCAGAGGAGAGTTGGGTAGCATAATTTTTCCATTTGCTCCTCCAGCTCTATGAGAAAGGAGAGGCATCCTGTCATTAGTGATATCTAAATAAACAAAGCATTTCAATTTCTTTCTCTTCCAGTCATCGGAACATTTTGGAAATGAATGAAATCTTTCCCGATTAAAATATGTAGTTGTTTCTCTCTTTTGGGCTGGATCTTGATTGATATATATAGATGAGATGAAGCATATATATACGCTTGGAGTCATGAGAACAACAGGTTCTAGGTTTCATCCTATAGATTTTATTTCTAATGATCTACCTTATAGTTCTATTGAGATGGCTTGACCCACTCATTTAGGTGCGTCTATTCTGCACTTTCTCTTGACGGCAGCAACAGCATGAGGTATTAGGAAAACATCAAAGCATGGGAGCAGCAGCAGTGATGGATGCGGATTTTGTGAGATGGCACCTGCACACCTTTGGCACTTACTCCCATCAACATGTACTTAGCAGCTCCAAAGTGCCGATGCTGAACTAGATGGCTTCACATCTGTTATCTCATTTGCCTGTTTCCATTAACAAAAACAAAAACAAAAACAAAAATCCTGTTTCTGTGGGTGCTCTCTTTCTTCCTTAGAGATGAGAAAATGCCCCTTAAATTACTGTTTCTTGAAGTGAGAGTACTATTGAAATCAAGTTCTAGGAACTTTGTGTTTACAAATCAAGAATCTCTGTGACAACATCAACAACAACAAACATAAGGAAAGGACAGAAAAGAGAAACATACACAAGGAATCTCTGTGGGTGGTGCCTGGGAATCCACATGTTAATCAGCATCCTGGGTGGTTCTTATGTACCCTCAAATTTGCAAAAAATCATCGTAGAGAATAAACACCTTGCTATAGCTCAGAGAAGTAACACTGGAATTGGAACATTGGAATTTGCCATTCTGACCTCATGTTTTCCCACTCACTGCCTCCCACAGTCCTAGCATATGCTGGAGGGAATGGCTAGCCAAGGTGAGAGGCCACATGCTGTAAACTCAGTGTTTTACATTTGATGAGTATTTTAAAACTTCAAGGTATTTTCATTCAACTTTCCCATTTAACAGAGCATAATAGGGTTTGATCAAACAAAAGCTTTTTGTTCAAATTTATTCCAAGTACTGTTTCATCTATCTCTTCTCTTGCCAAGTGATAAAATAACTCAAATTATCCATAATTAAACACATTTCCAAAGTACACAGCACGTCAATTCATTACTCTTACTTGTTCTAAATTGGAGACAATTTAACTTTGTCTTCTTTATTTCTCAAATAACCTTCTTGTCATTTGCTGCTTTGACTTTTCTGCTATTATCTCATTTAATTTAGCAGACTTGATTCAACTCAGTGTAGCAGACATTTATGGAGAGCCTATACTTTTCACACTGTCATAGACCTGTGGGAAATACAAACTGTCCCATGGAACATGGCCTCTAAAACTCACGGCAGAATAGTTTCATAAGCTACTTTTGGAATGAAGTCAACAAAAATTATTTCTCAGCTTTAAAATGATGAAAGTTGACAGCAGATGACTCAATTTTTCTCACTTAAGAAGTTGATAAAAATGCACAAAATATGTTAGGTTTATAATGTGAACTATAATTGATGTTGAAGATGTTGCAATACAAACCCCTTCTCACCAGACATTCCTGGGAGTGGATCCACAAGCTGATTCATTTGTCTTTCCAATGTTTTAAGACAAGCACAGTCTTTTCAGAATTGGAAATTGTGTACCATGGGAAAGTCTATTTTTAAGGAAGAGATTACCACAGTTCCTTGCCTTATAGAGCTGCTGGGGTGGTTAAATAAGATTTTACATCTAAACTTCTCAGCTTTCAGTTCTAAGGAAGAGCTCAGTCAGTGTGAGTTACTTTAAAATTGAAGGCTGTGCTGATAGGAGGCTTTTTAAAAATGCGTGAACAAATTTATAAAACATTTAATAAACATTTCATCACACATAAATGGGAATGTGCATATGGGGGAGAATAAAAATAAGTCCTGACTTTGACTTATGATCAAGTTGCTTACATCTGGATTCATGCAAAGATCTATGTAAATACTACAAAAATCAATGTTTTAATGATCATAAAAGAGGATTCAAGCTTTAGACCATATCCAGATGATGATGACGAATTAAACAAAGACTCTAGTTTTATATTGCTTAACAGTTTCAACTATTTTGCAAACTTTTAACACTAATTCTTATAATCTTTGGTGATGCAAATATTCTTAGAGATAGCTGTCTGTGGATGGGTAATTTTCTGTCACTGGGATGATTTATCCATGGTTTCAAGCTCTGAGCTAGGATATAAACCAGGATTAGTAACTTTGGTATTTTGTGTTGTATTGCAAGGTTGAGTTTGGATAAATGATTTCAGAGATGTTAGTATTATGAAAATAATTGAATTTCCTTAATTAGTCAATAATAATTCAGCTCTTCTAATTGGAAACTAAGCTGGAAATGTTGGTCAAAAATAAATTATACCACTATGGGCATACTATTTTGCACCTAGATAAAATAATTAACCATTTAAATTGTTACTTTTTAAAATTAACTATCATCCTGGACTACTCAGAGAGAAAATACCAAGGGGAGGGCAACACTCTTTGTTGAGTTTTCAAGCTAATAGTATTTAAAGTATGCTGTTTTGAAGGGATAGATGGATAGGGGAAGGGAGACAAGGAAAGGTGAGGAGAAAGGGAATTTTAAATTTAAAATTCATAATCCATGATACCTGCATAATAGGCTTAAAACAGTTTTTGGAGAAATATAAACCTAAATAATTGTACCACTTGTTTTTCTTTAAAATAGTAAATATCTGCAAATGATGACATTTTTCTTCTCCCCTAGCCTCAGCCTATCTAAAACAATGAGAGAATAAAAATAACCAGTAATTCCCCACCACAGTAACATAAAGCAATAGCTACAGATTTACCAAGTATGAAGGGTACTTACCAATAATGGGCAGCAGCTAAAAACTGATAGGGGGGAACTGCTGGGAGTGCTAATCAAAAGCTGTATGTTAGTCAGTTGACCTCTTTCATATATTCAAGTTTTTTTCAAATCCAGACAAAGATAAAAACTTCCTAAACATTACTGGGCTTGTCCACAAAGCCCTAAACAGAGAGTCTCTCATCAGGATGAGGAAGACCAGAGCATAAGCTGGCCTAGGCAGAAACACCCTTAGGAGCACAGCTTCCCACTAACAGAAGCACACACTGCAATTCCTGCTCCTGAGACTCTCTCTGATCCAAAACAAGTGGACCAGGGCACAGTAGAGCAGAAGAGGGGGAGAGACATTACGTTTTTAAAGTCCTTTTCTGAGTCAGCTGAGCGACAATAAAAAATACTTAGCTACAAAGAGAACCTGTGAATAATCTTAACTCTAAAAGTGGGAATTCTAAAAACTGAAGATAGTCTATGCTCATCTGTGGTCCCAACTGTTATATTTAGCAAATACTAAGACCAGAGAGAAATGTGTGCACTTAGGGATAAATAATAACCTATGTGTATGTGTGGAAATACATATTTGGCTATCAGTATGAAGAGGGAGAAGAGCTGAGTCAATGTTGATATCTTTAATGTGTCTACATATCTTTTTCATATATATATATATGAACTACCTGTCTATCTGGGAATACGTATTGTTACTGTAAAGAGAAAAAAAAATTGGGATCTAAAAATATGGCAGGAGGCCATTTATTGTGTTTAGAATAGGGAGGAGGATGAATAAGTACACCCTTCTTCACAAGAAATCCTTCCAGAAATCCTTGCCTCCTCTGGAACCTCTGAATACAGCAGAAGCAACTTTGCATGGAAAAAGGAATTTTCCAGGTGTGATTAAAGATCATACAGTGAAAGAGATTATTTTGGATTACCTGGGTGGGCCCATGTAATCACAACATTCCTTGGTGAAAGAAGGCAATAAGTTTGAAAAAAGACAGGAAGATGCAAGTAGGGTCAGAAAGGAAGGAAGACGCTCGGCTGCCAGCTTCCACGATGGAGGAAGAGTCACACAGAAAGGCAAGGCAGAGACCCCTGGGGACTGGAAGAGACAAGGGAATGAAATTTATTTTCTAGAGCCTTTTTTAGGAGTGCAGCCCTGTGGGCCCATTTTACACTTCTTATCTCCAGAACTGTGAAATTTGTGCCACTTGAACCACTGGGTTTATGATAATTTGTAATAGAAATAGGAAAAAATACCAATATGTTTATGTTTCCGGGAAGCCCAAGATTATAAATTATATAATTTTATAAACCCAAGATTATAAGCTAAAAAATTATCCTTTGGAAATGAAAAAGTTCACCAAGATTTCAATTTACATTTCAAGGTGCAGAAATCAATAACTCTCCTATATACCAACAATAGCCAGTTAGGAAATATAATGAAACAACAGATCTGATTTAGAGAAAAAGATAAACTGCCTTGAAATAGATGCCTAGAAATGGATGCCTCATTCTCAATATTGGCTGTGTGTTTTTATCACCTGGGAAAATGAAAAATCCTAAAGCCCAGACTGCAGTCCAGGCAGAGTAACTCAGAATTTCTGGAGAGTCCTCTTATAGTGTGTTCTTAAAAATCTTCAGGGTTTTGGTGAGAACTATTGGTAAACTGTGATTTGGGTTGGGAGTGTGAAGTATGTGTAGTTACCATCAATTCAGATGGGATAATGGAGTCCGCACTTGAAGACCGAGCATCTGGACTGAGATACTGATCATAGCAATCAAAAGAGAGGAGTTCAATTGGCTTTTTAAAGGAACACTGAAAAGAACTGGCAACAAAATGAATGTGGAAAATTAAGAGAAAGGCTAATCCAATGATGAGTGAGTCAAGGCTGGAGGAATTTGATGTCACTGCTGCAAACAAGTAGGTAAGGAAATAGATACTCAGCTTGAAAGAAGATGTTGGCAGGTTGAAATTGAAGTGATGAAGAGGAAAACATGTGTGTTCTTTAAGCAACTGATAATAGGCATTGGAGCTCTCAGGAAAATGGTCATAACTGTGGACAAAAATGTGGACATCGTTAATGCAGAGATAAAAGAGAGCGAGCGAGAAACAGCTTTATCAGAAAGCCATAAGAAGAGAAAGAGGCCATTGTGATCCAGACAGGAAAATGAATAGAAATAGTAAGAGGCAATGCTGCTTTTAGGTATAATTAATTTAACTAAGAGAAAATATAAGTCTGGACAGAGGCATTCTATTCAAAAAACAAAACTTAAACTTAGAAGAGGAGCTTAGAGAACTATCAGACTCACCACTCGTGAAACTACCATGTAATTACTTATGAAACCCAAATCAGTAACAATATCAGATGAGAAAGTGAATCTTTTTACTAAAGGTGCCAAAGATGTTTGGAAACAGTGATGATTTAAACCAGTTGAAACAGGGGTGGAATAGGATCAAAACAGGCAGGGAGAAGTGTAGGGGACTATAGTGATGGCACATGGATGAATAGTGACGGGAAGGCCCTGGGGATTACAACTGAGATGAAAAAATGCACAAAATGAACAATGATGTAAAAGATAAACATATTTAAATTTAAAAAAATGGGATGTACCTTCTTATTTGGCCAACTTATTTCAACAAATAAATTAATTATAAAATACAGTGTTTGATGCTATGGAGAATCTGAATTCACATCGCTATAGTCTTTGTAATTTGGGACACAAGTTTCAGTTGCTTTATCGGGTATTTTGGTGGCTTTGTAGGTTACTTGTTGCTTTGAATAAGTGTCAGTGGGAAAGTGCTGCCATGTGCCAGGAGCCAAATGTGATCCGAATTCTAAGTGTCATCTGTTGCACTAAAACTGCTTTGAAATGGGTGTGAGTTATTTTCCTTGATACAACAACTTTTGAACCATACATTTTAAATGGTTCTGAAGATGTTTGCTGTGGACATGTCTAGCAAATCTATACTCTGGGCAGATAAAATTAGTTCTAGGAAAAAGTTGGTTTAGCTATGTTAAAATCCCATTTGGGAAGAGAAAGTTCAGATTCCTATACCTGCTAACGAGCTTAAAAGTGGCTCTTTTAGTAATGCATACAGATATACATAATATTCAGAGACCTCAAATTCTATAATCACTCAAACCCATTGCACTTTTTTTTTCCACGCGAGACAGACTAAGAGGAGCTATGCTTGCTCATTGGGAAACTGACCTACCTGGGGTGACTCAGGGATCCTAGCTTCTCCAAACTGTGACCCCCACACCCTTCCCCTTGCATTTGAGGTTCAGTGACCTTGTTGGTGTCTGCATTCAGTTGATGGAAGGGAAAACAGTGATGAGCAGGTATACCCACTTCCAGAAAGCGGTGTCTGGAAGGTGATAGGCCTTACTTCTTCCATGTTCCTTTGATGGGACTCGCTGACATGGACACACTTTGATACAAGGCGGGGTGTGTAGAGGGTGGATTTAATGAAGAGACAGCTGTCTCCCATTCTGTTCACGTGATGTTATAAGAGTCAGTGTTAGATTCAGCATTTTAATCATAACTCTGACTTGACACATCTCGAAGAGAGTTGCTAAGGGAAATTGTTGCATGATCACTGATTCACTTCATCTGCTTTCATTTTGTGAATATACTGCAACCTGATGTTTTTTTAGTAGTACTTCTCACCCAGAATCTAATTTATTGACATGCACAATTTCTTGCTGTCTGTTTGAATACAGTGTACAAACATAGTAACATAAATTCTGCAAGTGTCACATCACTGCTGCAATTATTTGTACCCTTCTCACCCCTTCCCCCTGGCCTGTCAATGCTTTATCATGCAAAAGAGAGGCTTTGTTGAATAATTTTTACTTAAGCTGTTTCATTCACATAAGAAAGTGCCTTTCCCTCCAGATTTATTATGAATAACGGAGAAACACCCTGATTTATATAGCTGGAAAAATCATGTCTAAAGGACAGGTGGCAGAGAGCAATGCTTAGGCTATTGGGCTCGTGGCTATCTCTGTTTTGTCACTGGTCCAGGGCCCTTGACTCAACAGCTCTGCATCGTGACATGGCAGATGCCAATTTTCAAAAGGAAAACAGAGAGAGAGAAATAGTGCTAATATGCAAATGTATGAATTGTTCTAGTGGAGCTGAGCCGCTTAATTGCTTATTCTAAAGAAGACACAAACGGAAAGAAGAAAGAAGCAAGTAAATTTGATCATAGACTTATGCCCTCCAGGTGAAATCTATATCCTGATGTTTTCTCTAAGCAAGAGTAGAAACTGCTGAGTTTTTTCCCCTCGTGTCAGCAAATGCAGAGGGTGGGTGTATTGGTATAGTTGCTCTCCATGGGTTGAAAATTCATTATTGTTCCTCCTTTTATTGCAGCCATGTTGATGTATTTAATTTACCAGAGTGAAATGAGATGGAAGGAAAACAGAAAGTGTGGTAAAAATAAGTTGGTATTTCATTATATTATTTTCAGAGAATTCTAGTTTTTCAGGAACCCTGGACTTCAGAGTTTCTCTTTTAAAGAATGTGACTGTGGAGGTTGAAGAGGAAATATCTTGTGCTTATCCTTTGATCTACTAGATTTATTGTCCATAAAGTTAAAATATATGTATGAAGAAGGGTCACTGGGAAAGATTACAATAATAAATTACATGTGCTCTACCGAATTGCCAGTTTTAAAGTAGTTATACTATACCGCTTATTTTTCCAGAAGATTTTTTTTCATTGCTCCTTAACATTCTTCATGTCATTGTGATTTTAGGACGTATGTCAGTTACCATCCCATAGCCTCTCAGTTCCAAATCCCTGTTTTCTTATCCTCAGTGATGGGAGGGCTGGGGGCTTGTAATGGCTCTCCTTTGCTAGCGGGAACAATGCTAGCCCTTGTCAGTAGAGGGCGCTAGAGGAATGCTGCAAGAGGAAGGCGTGCCTGAGTCCGGTACTTTCTACTCTTAAACGTGCCGCAATACTTCAGCGGTGGTGCGCAGCCTCCGGTGACTCTCACCATCCCCACTACCACATAGACAGTACCCCAGCAGGCATTTCCTGTTCCTTGACGTCTAGGGTTGGCACTTCCGCAAGATTACCAGTCCAGTGAGCCCCCACCACATCCGCTCCACAGAGATCTGATCTCACCCTTGGGAGAGGAAGGGTTTTTCCAAATATGGGCCACCGTTGAGTACCAGCTCTCCCATTTGCTGTTCATGTCTCTACTATTTCTCTATATAGTTAATATCCTTTCACACACACACATATATATATATAT